>NW_015172051.1:80913-103592 GCF_001447785.1 Gekko japonicus | reverse complement strand
AAGAGATCAGGAGAGGGAGCAGGAAAGCAATCTATTGGAGACTCTACCAGAGACGGCAACCTTATTGTTGGCAAATGTACAGAACAATGATAACCAAAGTACTAGCCATAAAGACTTTAAAAAAGACTATGTCGTAAAGGAAAGGAGAGCCAAGGAAAGGGGGAAAAGGATAAAAAGGACAAAAGGAAGGAAAAAAATGTGGCAGGACAAGAGTCAACAGTACCCACAAATTTGTGAATCCAACAAAGATGGAAGAGAGGAAGGAGAGTGTGGGAAAAAAAGAATCATGTACACATAAATCAGACAGACATTTGGAAATGATAGTCAAAAAGAAAAGACTATTAGTGTCAAGAAAAAAAATTAAGATATATGAAATAAGGATTTGTCTGTCTTCCTAGGTGGGGAAATTAACTTACATGGCAAGGTATATGAATTATGTTGAGAGGGCTGAGTTATATGGCTAATCTTAGGGATGGGGGTTTTTTGGATGACAGAAGGATGAAATGGCTTTGTTAATCTGGGTGTATACTAAAGGGGAGGATGAGCTATAATAATCTAAGTATTAAAAATGGTAGAAAGAAACAGCCAAATGAATTAATGATATGGTTGTGATTCTCTTATTGGGGTAGGATGGAAAAATGTCTACTAATTAATATTAGTATTTTTGTTACATGGTTAGGATGGAAAAGTATTTATTATTAATATTTTTGTAGCATAGTTAGTTATAGAAACAATTTCAGGAAGAAAAATAAAGTTTAGGCTTTAAAGATGATGTTAAAGGGAAAAGTGGGGTTATAATAATAATAATAATATTTTTGATAGAAATAAGTAGCCAGAATGATTTAAACTTTATGGTGATGACCCTTATTGGCAGATGAGAAATTTATTTGCTATTATTATTTATTATTTTGCTTCTTGATATGCAAGTATTTATTTCTGATGTTGGAAAGTAATAAGCTGTTTATTTAGTTGTGAGAAAACATGCTCTAAATGGTATTAATTTGCATTATGATTAAAGTATATTATGGTACAGCAAGGAAATATAAGGCTGCTCGAGATAAGAAAATCCATAAGTAGCTGGGGTTGAGGAAAAAATATAGGATAAATCCCTAACTGTTTTGGATGAAGGTAGGATTCTAGGAAAAGAGAAAATTAGGAAAAGAAACAATGAAATGGAGGAAAAAATAAGTGTAGGACATGTGTGGAAGAAAATGAGTATGAGTTAATTAAATTAATAGAGAAGGGAAGTAAAAATTGGTTTAGGCAGAAATTATCTCCAAGGGAGTTAGAACGGGACTTGGATCTGGATAGTAGTAGTGTGTAGACACAATAAAATACTATCTGTGGATAAATGAATAATATAGCATGAATAAAAGGTAAAATTTCGTCTAGAGAAAAATAAAACAAATATTAACATCCTTGGAAGTATTACTTGTAATAGAAATGTTTAAAATAAAAATATGGTGAGGTAGGAACAGAAGGATATGTTGGAAAGAAGATCAGATTTAAACAAACTCTTGTTATAATGAGAATTGTATATGGTACTGTAATGATTATGTACTGGTGGTGTGTAGGTGGTGGGTAAAAACTCAATAAATATACTTAAAAAAAGAATGCTTAAGGGAACTCATGCATCTGATGAAGTGACTTGATTAATGAAAGCTTATACTGTGAATAATATTATTGGTCTTTAAGGTGCTACTGGAGGGAACAGATTATTCCTCCTTCTTGAAACGAAGCAAAATTAGTTGATTTCAAAAGAAAGTAGTCATGATGTACCTCTAATGGATCTATGTCCAAATGAAGAATAATTAGTCATGATGTACCTCTAATGGATCTATGTCCAAATGAAGAATAATTGATAGCATTATTGTTCAAGATATATATGTGCTAGATACATGAAAATTTGCTTTTGATTGCATGTAAAATATTTCCCCTCTAAAGACTGTAATAGGTACACATATGCTGGACATGTTTAGTTGTTGTTGTAAATTATATTATATTACTCTATAACTAGTCAATTGTATGGCTTCTGTAAATAACAACTGAGCTGATACCAATTAACCTCAAAATACTATTTAATTATTTAAATAGTTTGGTGTACACCAGTTTGGTGTAGTGGTTAAGTGCGCAGACTCTAATCTGGGAGAACCAGGTTTGATTCCCCACTCCTCCACTTGCAGCTGCTGGACAACCTTGGGCAAGCCATAGTTCTGTCAGAGCTGTTTTCTCAAGGACAGTTCTCAGCCTGTGCATTTTGGACTAATTAACATTTCAAAGACTCCGAGTGAAGGATGGGGGTATAAATCCATCCTCCTCCTCCTCCTCCTCCTCCTCCTCTTCTTCTTCTTCTTCTCTGCATTTATACCCCCTTTTCTCCCAGTGGCAAACTAAAATGCTTACACTGGTCTCCCATCCTGCATTTTATCTTCACCTTTGATGTAGGTTAGGTGAACTGATTGTGCTGGGCTTGCAAACTCTCCCTTGCTTAGATTGTGATTCTGTACTTCACATCAGTCCTGTTGAGCTTGCATGGTCACAATGGCACTGGGTTCTTCTGGGCACCAGTATATTGCATTGGTTCTGCTGGGCTTGCACTGCTCCTTTCTTGGAGAGTGATTCTGTGTCTCACATCAGTCCTGTTGAGCTGGCATTGCCACAATGGCACTTGGTTCTGCTGGGCTTGCAACCCCCATCCCGCCCTTGCTTGGAGTGTAGTTCTGTGCTAGACATCAGTCCTGTTGAGCTGGCATTGCCACAATGGCACTGGATTCTGCTGAGCACTCTTTGATTGCACTGGCTCTGCTAGGCTTGCAAAAAAAAAAAAGCCCCCCTCCACACACACCTTCAGTTTCTATTGCAGAGATTTTGTGGCTTGACCTTAGTCTTGTTGGGTTTGCACTGCCACAATGCCATTTGTTTTGCAGAACACGTTGCACTAGGTCTGCTGAGCTTGCAAAAATGCTGTCCCCCTTCTGTTTCTACTGCAGAGATTCTCTGGGACTTTGATTTTGCTCTGCTGGGCTTCTGTTGTCATTGCTTTTTTGCTGTTATTTTTCTCCATTAGAAACAATGGAGGATGGGAGCACCTTCTTTGGGCGGCTGTGACTCAGACCCCATAAATCCAATCCTCACCAAACTTTTTTTTTAATGGGCAAAGCCCTTGTTCTTTATTATTTTGAATACCAACAAACAGCAAACAAACAAATAAACAGATTACATTAAAATAGGATCCTTCTCTGGATATACATAAGTTATTGGTTGTAAGTACAACAGGAAAGCCTGAGCCTTCTATGGGTGTAAGTCCAACCACTCATATAATTTCCGTCTCATCTTCTTTTCCACGTATTTTCAAGGTAAGATTGTCCATTTCTGCCACTTCTAAAATCTTAGCTACATAGTCTTTATGAGTTGGACAGTCTTCTTTCTTCCAATGTTTAGCAAGTATCATTCTTGCTGTTGTTATCAGGTGTGTACATAGATAAACATCTTTCTTCTGTAATATATCTGGCATAATGTTCAATAAAAACATTTCAGGTTGAAATGGAAGATTAATATTCATTATTTGTACTATGATAATATGAACTTCTTTCCCCAAAATTTGATTTTGTTGCATGTCCACCATACATGGTAAAAGGAGCCTATTTTAGCTTTACACTTCCAACATTTATCAGAAGAATTAGAGTAATAACGTGCAAGTCTATCAGGAGTTAGATACCATCAATGAAACATCTTTAAAAGATTTTGCTTCATAAAGACTGCTTTCATATATTTTACCGTCTGCCAAATTTTACTCCATTTAGTTAACTCAATGCTATGACCTATATTTCTTGCCCATGTTATCATGGATGCTTTCACTTCTTCATCAACCATTTTATAATCTAACAGAAAATTATACAGGTTCCGTATAAGTTTGTTTCCACTACCCAACAACATTTTATCTAACTCTGAATTTTCTCTTAAAAAACCAGTTTGCCTATCTTTAGAATACCTGGACTCAAGTTGATTTCTCTCCCACCAGGTTAATAGTATACCCTGCGCTTTAAGCATTTCCTGTGATTTAAGGTCACCTCTATTATCTAAGAGAGTTTCATACATAGAAAATTTAGCTTCATTCATTAAGTTGGGGTTAGAGAAAGCCTCTAGGGGGGCAACCCATTTTGGAATCTTACCATAAAAGGTTTTCTTAATCTCCATCCATGTTTTTAATAAAGCCTTTCTTAATATGTGTTGATTAAAATAGGTGTGAGAATCTTTTTTATCATACCAAAGAAATGCATGCCATCCTGAGATTAAATTGTAACCTTCAATTTTAAGGATTTTAAGATCAGTCATTTGAATCTAATCCCAGATCCATACCAGAGATGCTGTGTAATAGTATAATCGCCAATCTGGAAATGCAAGCCCTCCTTTTTCTGTTTTTTCTTGCAGAAGTTTGAGTTTTGTATGTGGTTTTTTCTTCTGCCAGATAAATTCCTGGATCATTTTTTCTAACTTCTGTATGAACGTTAAATTATGAAGTATAGGAATGTTTTGAAAGAGAAATAGCACCCTTGGGAGGATGTTCATTTTAATAGTGTATACCCGGCCCATCAAGGAGAGTTGGAGTTTCTCCCATTTTTCTAGATCTCATTTAATCTGATCTAACATTTTAACAGAATTATCTTGGAAAAGAGAGCTTATTCTATTAGTCAGATAGATACCTAAGTATTTTACTTTCTTTTGGGTCTCAAATCCTGTAATTTCATGCAGATCTTGAGTTTGTTGTAATGTACAGTTCTTAATCATTAATTGAGATTTGGACACATTAAACTTAAAACCAGCAAGTTGGCCATACTGTTGTAAATGATATAATAGCCTGGGCATGGAAGAAGCAGGATCGGTTAATATAATAACCAGATCATCCGCATAAACTAGGGTTTTATATTCATCACCTTTTATTCTTATTCCAGATACTAAATTATTATTTTTCAGAGTTTCCATTAAGATTTCTAAGGTAAATATAAAGAGTAACAGTGAAAGTGGGCACCCTTGACGTGTACCCCTTCTAATATTTATTTCAGACATCATATCTCTATTTACCAATACTTTGGCCGTTTGGTTAGTGTAGATAGCCTCAATCATGTTGATGAAGACTTCTCCACATTGTGCCATCCTCAAGATTTCACTCATGAAATCCCAAACAATGTTATCAAAAGCCTTCTCAGCGTCTAGAATTATCAGAGACAGTTGTTTATCTGGGTTGACTTCACCATATTCTAACACAATTCACAGATTTTGATGTATTTCCCTATGAGGCAAAAAACCAGCTTGATCTCTTTGTTCAGATAATACCTTTCGTATACGTGAAGCTAAGATAGAGGCAAATATCATATCATCACATTAATTAAGGAAATAGGACAGTAATTTTTGATCTCCTTGGAATCAGTATCTTTCTTATCAATCAATGTAATTAATGACAAATTCCACATTTCTGGAAGTTTTTTCTTTACCAGGATATCTGCTATCATCTGTTTAAATGGAAAAATAATCTCCTCTTCAAAAACTGCATAAAATTCCGTGGGTAGACCGTCCTGCCCTGGGGTTTTATTTTTCTTTTGCTTTTGAATGGCTTCAGAAATCTCACAAACTGTAAACTTTTCGGTTAACATCTTCTGCTGAGCTTCGTTTAACTTCTTGATATTCAGATTCTCTTTAAGATACATTTTAATTGCCTCTAAATCTAATGACAGCTTTTTATAAAGTTTTGTATAAAATTGTCCAACAATCTCCTTCATATCATTCAAATTGCTTTTTTTCTTGCCATTGTACATTTTTCAAGATTCTAATACTTCTTTTGCCTTCTTCATTTATAAGTCTATATGCCAGCCAGCGTGTGAGCTTGTTTGCATTTTCAAAAAAACGTTGTCTTGTATAAAGAATCTTTTTGGCAATTTCTTAATTTAATATACAGTTCAATTCGTGTTGTGATTTCTGGATTTTTTCTTTCAAAATATCAACAGAGGGATTTTTTAAAACATTATTTTCCTGATCTCTAATTTGATTTCTAATTTGGGAGATTTTCTGATTCGCTAACATCTTTTTATTGATACTTTGCTGACTAAATATCCCTGTAGCAAAAGCTTTAAAGGAGTCCAAGACAATGTCTAAAATGACCCCGGATTGAATGTTAAACTGAAAAAAATCCTTAAATTCTTTTTTAGCTTTTCTACAAAAAAGTATTCCTTAATAACGTGTTATTTAATCTCCAATGTGATCTCTTAGGAGTATCTATAAGTGTCAAAGTCATCGGAGAATGATCAGCAAAAGTTGAAGGGAGATTATCCACTTCTCCTAAATCACTGAAAATAGAAGTGGAGGCCCATATCATGTCTATTCTGGACCATGACTTATGTCAGCCGGAGTAGAAAGTGTAATTTTTATCAGGATTTTTAAATCTCCAAATGTTCATTAAATTTAATTCCTCGACCAAAGTCAGAAAAGAGTGTGGTAATTCTAATCCTTGTTTAAATTGTGATGGATGTTGCCTTTTCCTACAATGTTTTATCGGATACTGCGTTAAAGTCACCAAGTATAGAAACCTCGTCAAAGGTCTGTTGTGCTAAAATATCCCCTAATTGCTGAAAAAAATTCACCTGCCCTTGATTCGGGACATAGATGTTCACAATTAGCATCATCTTTGATCCTCTTTGAATGTTAACTATTTTTTTTAATCCCCCGAAGGGTAGCTTTATTGATTTTTTATTACACCTACGTGACTACAAAAAGGAAAGAAAAGAGAGGGAGAAAAAATGGAAGGGGGGGGGAAAAATAACAAACTAAAATAACAAACTCCAGGATACAAACAGTATAAAGAAAGAAAACCCACACTATAACTAAAAACCCAAGAAAGTAGGGTCATTAACAGTTAGTATGCAGTTAGTTATAAAGATTAATGCTTTCATTAAGTCAAGGAATTTAGGAGATTAGTTAGTCCATTTTGTTGTATATCTAATTTCTTCTCAGTGTGCACATAGACTTCTTCCAGCTCATCCATAAGTCTTTTTAGTTCATAAGTGCTATTTGGCAACTCTTAGCCGCAAGTCATATGCTTCTCTGGCCGTGCCTCCTTCTGCTCCAAGTAGGTCTCTGTCCGTCTCTTCCAGGTCAGCTGCCTGGCCTCCTCCGTCTTGCTGCTCTTCCTCTTTCTGTCCGAAGAATTGCTTCAACCATTCTTCTGCTTTTAACACCGAGTCGATTTTTTCTCTTTTGTCTCTATATTTGAATTGGACCCCTTCTGGAAAAAGCCAGGAGTATTGAATTTGGTTGATCTGAAGTGTTGAGATGAGTTCTTTGTACGCTTTTCTTTTCTGTCGAACCTCAAATGGAACGTCCTTAAGGACCCTGATACTTGCTGATCCCATTTGCAGGGGTTTGTCTGCTGTTGCTTTGAGAATATCATCTCTTGTCTGTCGTCGGAGAAATTTGACCACGATCTCGCCCGGCAGTTTGTTTTGCTTAATATATTTAGAGTAAGAACGATATGTCACTTCTATCTCTGCATGCGCTTCAGCCGTTGCAATGCCGAGCGATAGAGCGATTAGCTCAGCTGCCACATCTTTCAAAATTTCTCCTGTCGTCTCAGCCACCCCTTGGAATCTAAGGGTTTTATTCGCTTTGTCCATTTGTAGGTTCAATAGCTTCCTTTCGTGTAGATCCTGCTTTTGTTCCATCAGACCAACTCTTTTCTTCAGCTTTTTAGCATCATGTGTGGTCTCTTTAAGTTTTTCATCAGTTTGGATCGATTTTTTCACAAGCTCGGTGATCTGCTGTTGCTGTTTTGCCATGCTCTGGTTTGAGGCAGCAATCAATTGGTTAAGGCCATCGAGTCTTTCATGAATGGGCCGAAGCAGCTCTGTTAGTGTGGAGAAAACATCTCCTTCCTCCACTCTCGGACTTTGAGAACCACGCCCCCCTCTTACTCCTCTCCCTCGGACGCCGGCCATTTTCCGCTTTGTTTATACTAAAGAGTGCTTTTTCACACTTCTTCAGCAAGTGCTGGTTTATCCGCAAAAAACAGCTAAGTCTCTGGCACGCTTGAGTGATTAATTGTCTTCTCCCCCTCCCCGTCTCTTTAAATCACAGTTCGGTTTGTTTACGTCTGGGATTCCTCCCGACGCCGCTGAGGGTGGGGGGGGGATCGGAACTCACTTTTAAAGCTTCTTCGCTCGTCTCATTCTCCAGTTCCTTGACAGTCTGATCACAGACTCCTTTTAATCATGCTTCATTCGCTGACCCGCTTGCTTGTCCCGATCGGCATTCAGCTATGCTCGGTAAAAACCGAGCCTCTCAGGGGGTGGACCGAATGGGGCAGGGAGGAGCGCCTCAATTCCCCGGCTTCAAGCCGTGGAAGAGGTCGCCCCTCAAGCGCCCCCGGCTTGGAGCCCCACACTGAGGCTCACCTGGGGGTGCCACTTGAGGTGACACCCCTCCAGCACCCCTGGAGCGCGGAATGCCTCCCCCGTTCAGGAGAGAGCCTCCGCCATCGCTGAAGCCATAGACCGGAAGTCTGAATGTTAACTATTAAAATCCTCCCATCCCCAGAATCAAATATCAGTTCTGGATGTAGAATTTTTTAAACATAGTTACTAATCCTTTTTTCTTTTTATCAGCAGAAATAAATGTTATTCCAAATTTTTTATTTTCTAAATGATTTATTTGTGATAGTTTAATGTGGGTTTCTTGAAAACATACTATATGACATTTCAGTTTTTCAATTTGGAGAAAAGTCCTTTTCCTCTTGTGGTGGTTATTCAGGCCGTTGATGTTTATGGATATAAATTTTATTACTGATGTCTTAGCTCTTGTCATCTTGGTTTATGTCAGTTATTATTTGGTGTCTAGTATGCACCTGCAAGGGAAGGAACTTGCCTTTTCGCCCTCTTTTGCCTTTATGGCTCTTTGGTATTTCCTTTCATAATTCTTCCTCCTGTTCTTCTCTTTCTGAGGTGTTTCCACTCTGCTCTGACTCGTGAATGTTAAATTCCTCGTGATGTTTTCTGCAAAAAGCTTCTCGTTTCTGTGGGGTATTAATATTATAACGTCTGGATTTATAAGTAAAGGATACACCCTCTGGGAACAGCCATCTAAATACCACTCCTTTTTTTTTAAGCTTTGTGGTTAGTTTAATATACCTTTTTCTCCTCTCTCTAATTCCCTGCTGTATTAGGGGTTTATCTTGGGCTGTTTTCAGTATCTTTTCCTGGATATGTTTCTTTAAAAATCAAACATGTACCTCTCTGGGGAGCTTAAACCTTTTAGCATATGCAGAATTTATCCGAAAAACTGAGTCAATGTCCTCATACACACCTTTTGCATCATCTAACTCTATGTATTCAGTTATCTAATTAGCTATGTCTTGTTTGAGATCTTCATCCTCTCTCTCTGGAAGGCTTTGGAACCTCAAAGTATAAGAGGCTCTCTCTAATTCTAATCTTCCTAGTGTCTCCTCTAATGATTAAATTTTTTGTTCAAAATCTTCCATTTTAATTTCCGAGGATCCTGACGTATCTATTAAAGCATCTATATCTTGCCTGTTTTCCGTAGTGAGTTTTTTCAGTTCTTCTGTTTGTGTTTCGAATTGCTGTGATATATTATCAATTTTCCTTTGAATTGGTTCAAGTCTCTTTTCCACCGCTGGTATTAAAGCAGTTTCAAGTGCATTATTAAGTGCCATTGGTAAAGCTGAAGCTACGGCTGATTCTACCACCTGGTTTACTGCTGCTGCTACTGCTTCTTGAATTAAAGTATTTAATTCTTTTAAGTTTACCTGAACCGTACTAGTAGAACCTAAAGAGTACACTGAGGCTCTCCTTACACTGGAATTCATTTTTAAATTACAATTAAATTACACTCAGTCAACTGGTGATCAACCAAACCATATATATCACAATTCAAATCCCACTTCCATCAAATCAATACATATTGACATTATGGCCACTCTGTCTTAGCAACAATCTCAAAAATCTTCTCAGTCCAAACCATATAAATTTACACAAAGTATATAAGCAGTTCAATCTGAGCTGGTAATAATAATAATAATAATAATAATAATAATAATGATAATAATAATAATAATAATGATGATGATGATGATGATAATAATGATGATGATAATAATATTAATAATAATAATAATAATAATAATAATGTTTCAATTTATTAATCACTCAATCCTGCAGAGCTGCTGGCTCTGAGCGATTTACAGTTACACATTTCACAAGGGACTAACAATGATTCATGGGGGTAAGGGAGGACAACATATATAAATCGCACATGTTCGCAGCCGACGGGGATTTTGTTCAGCTGTAGACTAGACATGTTCCAGACGGCATTTTTCCGCTTGACTTGATGACGTCAGCTTTCTCCAGGTCTGCTTCGAGTCGCAACACCGTACTGCCACCGCCTGGCCGGAACAGCCCATTACAGGCTTCTTGATGCCAAAGAGATCTTTCTAGGCTTCCGTTCTTATGACCTGGACACTTCGTTCACTGGCTAACACCTCCCCCACCGGGGGGTTTAGTGTGCCCACCCTCTCTAAGGAGTGGTACCCATTTTATCTACTCGCCAAAGCTTTCGAACCACTGGGTGGACGGCAAACTGGGGAGAAGGCTGGTAGCTCACACCAGCACAGGGCTAGAACTGACAGCCGTTCTGTTCAGCTCAGATTTTACTATAACCAGAGAATAAATCCCCTGTGCCACCACTCCCCTGATTGTTTATGATCAGAGACCTATTAAATTAGCAGTATTAACCAGTTAAATAGATAGAGCACAACAACAATACAGCTTAATTTCCTATATCTGCAATAAATTCTAGTCCATGGGGTACTCACTGAAGGTTAAAAGCCAAATAATTACCTGAAGGCTAAGAGCCAAGTAGTCATGTAGTCTTATAAATATTGCAGACCTGTCCATCGCCGATTCTTTAACAGATGTATTGTAATCCGTCTTCTTATTCAGTCTCCTGAAACTTGCAGATGAAAGTGAGGCTTAACACAAACCAACTCTAAGCAAAGGATGTAGCTGTTTTCTAATATTTACGGTAGCTAGCCTTCTTTGGTAGTCACGTATTGATGATGTGGATATGCTGCGCCCTCCCTAGCCACCCGGTTGCTCTTATTTGCATATCCCCATCTTCCGGCGTCTGTCCATTTTAAAGTGGAATCGCAGAAAGAAATTCATATACCCACGATTTGAAAAAGGTGAGGTCGAAAACTAAGGTTTTTTTCCTGCCATACTGTCTGTAATCCATTGAGGGATCTTGTCCAGTAGCTCCGACTAGTCTTCGCAGTAGCGAAGCATTTCCAGGGCTTGTGCGTCAGAGCAGGAAAGGTCACCACTTGCCAAGGTTCCAAACCAACGCTCCTTGCATGCATCTCTCTCCGGGGGGTGCACAGGGACGATGGGGGAAACCACCCTTTGTGCAGCCCCTCCAAGACCCTGGGAATCAGTAGGGAGCAGAGGAGCTCCTCCACACACCACCGTTCTTATCGCGCCACAGCCAGAAATCCAATCCTCATCAAACATGGAGGGCCAGTAGAGAAGTGTCAGCCAGAGTTTCCCTGTGAGTTTGGCATCTCTAGCATGCCAGGGCAGGGGCCTTCTTCCAAATGATTACCTGAACTGAACCAGTTCATTTAGCTACTAAAAGTTTGTGATGGTTTGTAGTTTGTGAACCGAACCAAAACACATTTTCCCTGTTCATGCCCATCCCTAGTAAGTAGTATGTTTTAGCAGGGGAAAGATGACAGAGATCTGATTTCAATACTTAAAAAGGAATATGGAGTTTATTGAGGAATTGGGTATAACAAGTGGCGGGCAGGAGTTATCCTAAGAAAATACTAGTTGTACTGAATCAAAGCACTGACACATTCCTTATCCTAACTAATATAGCAGCAACAACCAAACATTCAGGAGAGCTCTTCCAGTTTGGAGCAGGAGTTACTCTTTGAGCTAAAGGTGTAAATGTGGGGGAAAGTAGAATAGGACAGTGGAGAAGTGAAATCAGTTGAGAAACAAAGCACCAGCTGTGTGGTGCAAATGTGGTATGGAAAATAAAGGGAGTTAGATCAGGATAAGGAGTGAAGATATACCTATCCTAATCTGTGAAGAAATCAAATGAAAGAAGGCGGCATCCAGTATGTTGGGACCCTCTGTTGCAGGCCAGTTGCAGGCTCCAAAGCCTCTGTTGCAGGCTCTAAATCCAGGCCAGTTATACTGTTTTGGGTCTGTAGCATAAAACAGGTTCTTTTCTGGAAACAAAAAATTACAACAGAGGATAAAGGAATTCTTGAGAGCTGAGTAACTTTATTCATTTATTTGCTGTCCTCAACCATAGGCCCTGTATCTGTATCTTACAGGCATTTTAGGCAGAGACAAAAAAAAAGCCCTGGCTCTGATTGAGGTCAGCCAGACATCCTTTAGGCCAGGAATCACCAGGAAGTTCTTGTTCCCAAAGCATAGTGCTCTTGGGGGCGGGGGTACTGGGAGAGGCAGTCCCTTAGATACACTGGTCTGAAACCATTAGGGCCTTAAAAATCAATAGTAAAACCTTGAACCTGATCCGGTACTCGACTTGGAGCAAGTGCAGCTGTTGAAGCACTGGTTGAATATGTGGTGTCAATGGACCCATGCCATTGCATTCTGGACAAGTTGTAAGTTCTGGATCAGACTCAAGGGCAGCCCTGTGTAGAGTGCATTACAGTAATTTAGCCTGGAGATGACTGTGGCTAAGTCAGGATGAGACAGGAAGGGGGCTAGTTGCCTGATCTGGTGCAGCTGGAGAAATGCCAGTCTGGGGCAATGTTTGTGACCTGGGCCTCCATAGATAAGGAGGCATCCAGGAACATACCAAGGCTCTTGGAGGTTGGTAATGGTGTTAGAAGTACCCATCAAGAGCCAGAAGGAGACGCCCCAATCCTGTACTCCCCCCCGCCACAGAACCTCCGTCTTTGAAGGATTCAGTTTCAGAAGACAACTTTATCAGGAGAAACTTTATCAAGAGAAATTTTATCTGGAGAAAACTATAGAACTGACTAAATGGCACCATGGAAGGGCAAGAGGAAGGGAAGGTTTTGATTGAATTATAATTCAGTTATAATTATTGTACTATTTTTGTTTATTTGTCTTTTTGAGCTATTTCATGATCCTTTGAGTTTCTTGTTTTTATAATACACATGTTTGACGCCTCTGGACTAAAGGGCAACAGAAAGGGAAATTCTTGATTGAATTATAATGCAGAATTACAAAATTGAAGACATGAAGCTGAGTCACATATTTGGAGGGAGTTTTGGGGAGAATGGGAAGATTTGAATTGGAGGTTCCAGACTGTCACAGGGCACTTAACATCTGAATTGTGTTAATGGTCAGTGATCATATATCATGTAAGACAATACAAGAAGAAGCGTCTTTTTCTTCTAGCCTGATGTGGCATAATTGCTTTCATCTTTTTGGCCCTCCCTGATTTCTCCACAAAGGCTGCCTTGGAAGCACTTGCTGTGGTCATTGTCACAAGATCGTCTTCTGAGTTCACTCTGCAAGATTCTCTGTGAGATACAAAACATGGCAGTTGCTCCCCATGTTTTGTGTGTGCCTCATGAGACTGGCTCACAGTGCTACATTCAGGCTGTGAGAGAGGTGTGTGCCAATGAAAGGGGGGTGGGCAACAGGCAATTTACTCTTGTGCCAAGGAACTCATGAGAAAGTATAATACGAGGACTACTAATTTTGCCCAAGTGTCTATTATAACATTTACTTGTACTCTTCATAGCATGTGAAATTGTCCAGAATAATAGAAAGAGGGTTTCCCATTCAGGTTCTGGATAAAGTCTAAATATCTGGGGGATGGCTATAATCTGAACTATCATGTTGGTTTTTCCTCTCTCATATGGAAACATTTGTATATACAGGGTAGGTATGTATTAAACCTTTATTTCTAGAAACTGTGTTATTTCTCATTATAAAATCTAGACTCTCAGCAAATGTACTTGCTAGTGCATTGGCAGGAATAATTTCCACCTATGCAAAGAAGATGTCATTTAAGTGAACAAGTTCCCATTAAGGCAGAATCTCCTGTGTTGCTCCTGTCATTCTAGTTGAGGAGTAAAAGCTGGTGCCGTCTTCAACCAAGGAAAATGTTTTCTTGACTGTAACACTGAGCAGCACACAACAAAACCTGCTTATCTGGTGAGATGACAAGGGTATTGCCTCCCACGCAGTTCTGTCCAGGCATTTGATGTGCATTTTTAGTTAGTAGTCGTAATTACATTCTTTGCCAGTCCTAAGGATCAAATTGGTTTTTGTAAGGTGGGATAATGAGATGTGAGGTCTTGATGAGCTGAAGGTCCTGAAGGTCCTTTAGTCTGTTCTCAGATTAATACGGTAATAATCATGAGATGTGAACCTGAATGGAATAGTATTATCTCCTGGAAATGCAGATTGCTTTATGTTAAGTTGGATTGTTAAGAGGTTTGTCATCAGCTTTTCTTTCAGCCACCTGCAAGCACTCCAAAATTGTGTTACTTTATTACACAACTTTGTATCAGTACCTACAGTGCCTGTGGCTAAGGAGACCACATGCAATTGCAAAAGTGATCCATCTCCAGCATCTGAGAACTCTTTTTTCTCCATTGCTATCTGTAAAGAAAACATTTCTGCAAGTCCACTCAAATAACACCATTTTAACTTTTAACTATAGAAAGATTGTTGACCTGTTTGTTTGTAGAATGAAGATAAGGCGTGTTTAATGTTTTTAATAGTACTTGTGTTATTAATTTCTGCTTGTTGACTGTTTCTTGTATTTTTTTTAAAAACCTAATTATTATGTAATATCTGAAAACGGACAAGTATGAAACAGCAGATTCTGGGCCCTGTGGAAAAATTTGAAAAGATGAGTCCTTGTCTGTTTTAACAGCTTGAAGAAAACACATTGTAATGTGCCGTCAAGTAACTTAGACTTATGTTGACCATATGAATCAATAGCATCCTAAATATCCTTTCACAAAGCCCTTATTAGGCATTTGTTACAGACACTAAATAATCTAAAGTACCACATAGGCAACTATCATAAATATACACATCAGAAAGCACTCTGATAAATGGTTGTAAACTTAAAATGATTCATGATTATGTAGAACCAACCCACAGATTCTCATAGTGGCTAGAAAATTGGTGGCAACTTGATTGTTAATGTATGGATCCCAGTCAGATAAAAGGTATTACACCAACCACTCATCTGGGTAACCCTGAAATTTCTGTAAGAGGAGGCAAATTATGGAATTCCTCAACTCAGTATATAACCTACAATATAACAAGACATGAGGTAAAACTTCAGGAACCCCAGCCCTACACCAACAATATCCTGATACAAAATTCTTTAAAATTTGCCATAAGAATCTAAAGGCTTGTTGGTTCTGTCACACAAGGAATGAGTCAAATCAAATACAGAATTAACTTTCTGTAAAATCATGCACAAATATTTACTTAAGCAGGAGTCTAATAACATAGGGTGCCTATAGCTAGGATGTTCAGAAGAAAAATGAACAGGCAGCCAAAATTTCAAAGTTTGTATCCAGGCTCTACTTTCTAAAAGGCTCAGCCCTATTTTCAAACACATGGCTGCATACCCAACACAGCTTGGGATACCCAGGATACAATGCAGAAAAGTAGCTTGGACCTTCTCTACAAACTAATTAAACGCACTGACCCAAATGGGAGCAGCATATAATAGCTGGGTTACAGATTTAGCCTTAAATACACAAATGGCAGCAGGGACATGTTGACCACCATGAATATGAAAGAAACATACCACAGCATACCAATTGGCCAAGTTAAGTGCATGATTTCATTGGGTCAACTAGCTGTTATTGTATTAAAAAAATATTCCAGATATCTGAACTGCTTTACTTGTTCCATGGTGTTGCTTTTAAACTCTCCAGCAAAAACACTTCCAGACCTTAGGGGGGGGGGGGAACACATAATTTTATCCCAGGCATCCTGTCATCAATAGCATTGTTCAGGTCTTGCAAACTGAAGGCCATGGCTTCCTTTATTGAGTCAATCCATCTTATGTTGGATTGTCTTTTGTATTTTCCTGCTGCCTTCAACATTTTCTGGCATGATTGTCTTTTACAGTGAGGCTTGTCTTCTCATGAAAACATATTACCACATTTTAAAAGGGGGAGAACAAGCCCAAAGAGAAGTCCTAGCTATTATCCTCCAATTATCACAGGAAATTATTTGATACAAGTGACATGGGTGCTGAGAGTAGTTGTATATATTAAGGAAAATGGTAACAAGTTTTAATGCTGAGTTTATTGGGAATACATGCTTCTCAATTATATTTCACACTTTACATTTAAGTCAGTTTTGCCTGAACCTTTTTAGTCACCATGAAGCCTAGAGAATTCCTCTGGGGCTTCCTAAAGTGTAAGTCTTCTGAATCATATACAGGTCTAACTCTAGCATGAAACTGGTGCAGTTTTGAACCAGTAGTTAAGTAAAGAAGGTAAGTAAAATGCAGATTTCTTTAATGAGTGAAAATTACAACATACATTATTTGTGTTTGGCTACTGTGATGTAGGCTTTACTTTGGCCCATGAGTTCTTCTTTGTGTTATTCTCCAAATGTGGCTATGGTTATTCAGTAGTAAGGAGGGAAAGGCATTCTTCATTTATATTCAGCATTGAGGGTTAATTCCACTGTTTTCTCTGCACCATTTTCCTATCCTGCAGTTTTCCCAGAGATGTTCTGTTTGGCTTCTTGGGAAATCCATATGGCTCCCATGCATCTCACTAGCATGCCAAACAGCACCCCCAGATAATTTCAGGTCAGGGGAATGGTGAGGAAAAAAGGCTGAAGCAACCTCTCCACAAATGCCATAGTTGCAATCAGTGTTCCCTCTAAGCTGAGTTAGTGTGAGCTAGCTCGCAGTTTTTTAGCCTCTGGCTCACAGATTTTTGACTTCGCTCAGGAAGGATGATTCCAGAACAAACTAATTTATGCAGTAGCCAAATCACTCGCTCACAACTTTAATGTCTATAGCTCATAAAGTAGAATGTTTGCTCACAAGACTCAACAGTTTAAAGGGAACATTGGTTGCAATCCAAATCATGCACTGTGTGCTTAAGAATTAGGGAGAACCTGCAAGTGTGACTGTTACACTCAGAATGCAGGGACAGGAGGATAGTTATACAGAGGACCTACAGACCCAAGCTGTGTACTCTGTAATGTGTGAAGAGACCTGATCAGCAGCTATGGTGACAGTAAGTGTGGATCTGATTATTCACAGGGAGAAAGAAGTATGTTCAAGACAGTGGGGGGCAGGGATATGTACATTTCCATCACTCCATGGATGTGATGTCACTTCTGGTGTGAACCTGGAAGTCATATCATCATGTAGGGGTGATGCTCTAGGATTCAACTGAAGCCCTATAGTTTTATCATTGAGTTTCAGTTATATTCCACTGTTGAAGTGACAGCAGTCTCTCCCCTCCCATTTTTACCTACCACTGGGGAGGGAAACCTGGCAGCCCTAGTTCAAGAGTGTTCTGAAAATCCAGAGGTGTGCTGTAGCCTGTAGTAGAATGGCTATGGGCACAAATGAAGAACATAGGCTAGGCATGGATCAACTCTCACTCCAATGACTCCAGAATTCACTAATTAGCCCTAACACAGAATTTTCAGGACCACTGCAGTACAGACTGGATCTTATGAGTAGTGTAAATATTCAGGTCATATTATCTTGTAAGTATGTGACAGCCTAAGGGTCAATCTGTGCTGCAGGAGATATACCAGCCTGTTTGGCGATTGGATTTGAGCATTGTTACAATGGATTGCTACCAGAAGGTTGTGCTCCAAATTCTCCTTCTAAACTAAGCCCAGTTTAATTACAATAAGGTGCCTAAATCACAAAAGGACAAACAAATCTCTGAGTGGTGATAGATCCACATTATACATGCAAAGATGAATGAAGGAAAGGGTCAGGAATTGCAGCACATAGAACTAAAATAATAGCAATTGTAGTGCTATTTATTATTGTACCCTGTACTAAAAAAACCCAAGAATTTAAAACAAGTTTTATCCCAAAGGGCCCTTCCAATGAATTAGATAGGGAAGATGGTAGACAAAAGAAGACCACAAGGGGAAATGTATACATGTTTTCTGTAGACCGACTTCATGTTTATTTTGGAAGGGACTGGTAATATTTATCTTACGCAAAAAGTGTATACATGAATATTTAGCATAATTAAACCGTATGTATAGGAAAGAAAATGATAAAGTCCACAATTCTTCACTACATTAGGTATAATTAGTTTTAAAAGGGGTTTTTTTGCTTTTCCATTTCAGGATGTTTTTATCATAACTGGATCTCCAATTATACACCAGGTTCAAATGCATTTTCTGTAATCCTATTGGAGTTCTGAAAATTAGTGGTTTTGCAGCCATAACACAGTCGCAAAATTCCAATAGGGAGATTTCCTTCCATTTTCTTCAGGTTTTTTCCTTCAAAAAAGGAAATAAATGCTCCCTGAATACAAAACTCTTATCTGTCTTGAATATTCAAAGTCTTGTGTATAATTTTGCAGCTCCTTTTTGTATCACTTTGTCCATTGAATCCCTTTTAAAGGAGAATTATTTTGCAGGATACAACATCATCCTAAGAGCAGCTTTACGTTCACTGATATGATTATGATTAGGAAATTTAGATTGTCTACATGTGAATACATTAGAAAAGATTCCCCTTTATCCACCCATCCACCCATTTAGGCAACACAAAGAGCTCAAATATATAGCAAATAAATAATCTTGTATACAGTTAGAAATATATCCTGCATAACTCAGTAATAGTTATTTAAAAGTGGCCACTTTGGAGAATGCAGATCACATTCTAATTTCTAATTTGCAGTGTTGATCTTAACTGGATGGTAGAAACACCAAGGTGACAGGTCTGAGAACAGGTAAATCATCCAGGAATAGAAATTTATTCAGACATGGAGCCAGCTGGTGTGGTGTTGCCTTTGTGTCAGTGATCCATGTTGCAGTCTGTAATACGGACTGTTCAGACAGTCTGTTGCACAGCTGTTCTTACTTTGAAACGAACAGTCAGGTCTGTTTGTGGTATCACTCGGCAGGTATTATGATGACAGTAAGAGTTTCAATTTTTTTAAATAGTATATGTCTTGTTGAAATGAATTGAGTGAATTATAAAGAAGCCAGTTATGTTTCTTTCCAACTTAAAATGGTCCCATTGCTTGTACTAAAAGAAGTAAATTAATTGTCTGATTTTGCAACCAGAAAGGAGGACATGGTACTATCACCTCCTCAGATGGGCAAGCTAATGATAGATATTAAGATATGCAGTAGGCAATTTGGTGATACCAGCTTGGCCCCTTTGGTAGCAATTCATTGCTACACATTCCTTGACTTTGATTTGAAAGTCTGCTTAGTGGCTAAACCGGCCCAGGAAATAATCAAGTAAATGATGGGACTGTTTCATGATTTGTACAAGATGCTTCTGCAGTATCATGACACAACCTACCCTATGGAACTTTTCAGCATATCCTTTGGGGTTCAGCGAGTATAAATGATAATTCATGACACATTACATTTACTACATTTCATATTAAATTATTACTGGACAGACCTCTGATCCAACCTTGCTGAGTCTATGGATGCTTTGGGGATTTTGAGAAAGGGTAGTGGGCATCACTGCAAAAATGGCTGCCACAGGGGCAGAGCCAACCACAAAATGAAGTTTCTACAAAATTCTGTGTGGTCCCCAGCTAAGTATCCTTCTTTGATGGACACAGCAACTTCTGAATGGTATTTCCTGTAGATGCTAAAGCATTGCCTCACAGGGTCTTCTAGGAGGCAAGGAAAAGCTGGAATTGCTCCCTGTGTGGCCAGCACAAGAGGTTTTCAAGTCCAGAGCCATAAGAAGTCTATGGTTAAGCCAAGAGTGAATAGCAATGATATACCTGCCGGGATTGAGCTCAGTGCTTTGCTTATAAGTCAGGAAATAGGGAGTGACCCAAAGCTCCCTTTTCTTTCCTGTTGCATTCCAGACCCTTGATATTTATCCCTAGAATCATGAAACAAGTGGACACCAGGAAGTATATTTGTAGGCACCATGGCACTGTAGTCATTATGCTGGGATCCAATGCAATACATTATATACAGGTCTTTAAAAGGTCTATTTGTACATAGCTTTGGCTGTTGAATTCAGGAGGAGAAACATGCACACGGAAACTATTTACATGTAGGATTCCACATGCACAGATGCCTGATACTAATCACATGTTAGTTAGCATAGCACTCATATGTACATAGTGAAAATGGCAGCCATGTAAAATTACTGTTATTCTGCTGGGTACAAGTTGATGCTAGCAAAATAAATAAATAAATCTTAATTTATAGTGCGGTATGCACCTGTGTTTAATTATATGGGAAATGGAGTATTGTCAATATAAAGATTGTCTGTTTTTCCTTACTATGCCATCAAACCTTTATTTTGCCTCAAAACTGATTCCTCCCCCCAGAAATATGTCCTTAGGGTATTGCCCATCGGGTAGACAAGGCCTGCATAGGCTGAGACTGAGCTCATAAGTATGTTTTAAACCTTCAACAGACAATTATTGTCAGAAGAAGAAGAAAAAAGCAATGGATATTTGATGCACAAAGAATGCACAAAGAATGAAAATACCATTAGTAATCATTGTAAGAAAAAAACATGTTACACATATCATTTTATATTTTTCTGTATGAGTGATTTTGAATTGTTCGGTAAGCCATGCCTCTCTGACAGGTAAAGAAATGTGAAAGAAGCCACAGGCTACACGCTTCCCAGGAGTAGATTGGGGTTATTAAAGCAACCCTGGAGCAGGCAGAGTTAAGCAGTTCCCCTGGCACTGGCAGCAGTGCAGAGTCTTCTTGGCTTTAACCTGAGCCATGTCGACTATGGAAACAGGTTCAGGTTCACCTAGTGGGCAAGCCTCCATCTATTGCACTGATCCAAGCTAAACCAATCCTGTTGCACAGCCATTACTGTACTTTGTTCAGTTTGCTCTTGGCTGCCAGTGGTCTTTCAGGGCAGCAGCCCACCAGGATCTTTCCTCGTGTGTCCATCAATCACGGACTAGGGGGCGGGGGGGAGGAGTGGCGTTCTTCATTCGGGAGGCTTACTCCTTCAGGGCGCTCCTGCGGGTAGAGATCGCAGGCATTGAGTGTGTCGGCTTGCTGCTGGAGGCTGAGGAGAGTTTGGCTATTTGGCTGGTGTACCGACCACCTAACGCTCCGGCCGATAGCCTGCCATCCCTGCTGGAGGCCGTATCAGGCTGGGCGCTGGAGCACCCTAGACTGCTTGTCCTGGGTGATTTCAACGTCCATGCCGAGGACGTGACCTCCAGCCGGGCTGTGGACCTAGTGTCGTCCATGGCGGCGCTGGGACTCTCCCAGTTCATCTCGGCCCCCACGCATCGGGCCGGTCACATGCTCGACTTGATCTTTGCGGCGGGAGTTTTGGTGGACCGGATCGCTGCTTTGGCAGTGCCATGGTCGGACCACCATGTCCTGAGGGCCCGTCTGAATGTCCCACCCCGACCCTGTTTAGGTGGTGAGCTGATTTTGGCTCGCCCGCGGAGCCAAATGGACCCTATGCGGCTCCAGATGGCATTGTGGGTTCCAAGGTCCCCTGGCGGCTCGTTGGATGAGCTAGTGGAGGATTGGAACTGCCGACTCTCCTCAGCCATCGACGTGATCACTCCCAGGCGCCTTCTCTGCACTCGGAATAGGCGAGCGCCCTGTTATACCCAGGAGTTGCGCTCGCTGAAACGAGAACTGAGAAGGCTAGAGAGACGGTGGTGTCGTGCTTGCGACGAAGGGTCAAGAACATCCTATAGGACGTTTATGAGATCCTATGGGATGGCAGTCAAGGCCGCTAAGAGAGATTTCTATGCGGCCTCGATTGCGTCTGCTAGCTCGCGCCTGGCCCAATTGTTTAGGGTGATTCGGTCCTTGACAACTCTGCCTCAAGGCAGACAAAATTCTAGTGAATTGGATATTGGCTGTGAGGCCAATATCCAATTTGCGAGCCATTTTGCATTTGCGAGCCATTTTGCAGATGAAGTCCTGGCACTCCGCCGCGACCTCCCCGCCACAATTGATACAGCTAGGGAACTCGAGGCCCCTTGCACGTCTTTGGGGCCGGGTTTAGTATGTTTTGACCCACTCAGCCTGGAGGAGGCTGACAGGTTGTTCGTATCTGTGCGCCCAACCACATGCGACCTGGATCCGTGCCCCTCCTGGCTGGTTAAAGCGGGCCACGAGGGGTTGCGAGGTGCACTGCGGGAGATTGTCAACAAGTCCCTCACCGTGGGACAGTTCCCCGGAGCACTCAAGGAAGCGATGGTCCGCCCTCTCTTAAAAAAACCATCTCTGGATCCGGCCGAATTGACCAACTATCGGCCGGTTTCCAATTTGCCCTATTTGGGCAAACTTATAGAGAGGGCGGTGGCAGCACAGTTACAGGGCTACCTGGATGAGGCCTCCATCCTCGATCCCTTCCAGTCCGGCTTTCGCCCGGGCCATGGGACGGAGACTGTTCTGGTCGCGCTGACGGATGACCTCCGTAGGCATCTGGAT
>NW_015172051.1:44118-80522 GCF_001447785.1 Gekko japonicus | reverse complement strand
TAACGCTCTCTACTTGGGGCTGCCTTTGTTGCAAATCCGGAAGCTGCAGCTAGTGCAGAATGCTGCAGCTAGGCTGTTGATGGGTCTCTCGAGGAGGGACCACATCCGGCCGGTGCTGCAAGCGCTGCACTGGCTGCCTATAGCATACCGGATTCGCTTCAAAGTGCTGGTTCTCACCTTTAAAGCCCTGAATGGCCAGGGTCCAGCCTACCTGAGGGACCGCCTCTTCCCGTATGTTCCCCCAAGAGCGCTGCGATCATGGAGTCTGGACCTCCTTGAGGTTCCAGGCCCCCGGGACATCAAGCTTGCCCTAACCAAGGCCAGGGCTTTTTCGGTGGCGGCTCCTACCTGGTGGAACGAGCTCCCGGTGGAGATCAGGGCCCTGCGGGACCTTGTGCAGTTCCGCAGGGCCTGCAAGACGGAGCTCTTCTGCCAGGCTTTTGAGTAGGAGCCGCCGCCGCCGCCACTATACCACCATCGTGGCTGACCTAACATCTGCCTGGCTTGGACCGGGGTATAATGCTGCCCAGAAGAGGAACACCATCTTAGCGCTCCTGCGTTTATTTCACTGGCCGCCAGTGACGGATATTGACCATCTTGCATTCTTAAATTGAACTTTTAAAATGAATCGTTAATATGAACTGTAGAGCACCATTTTAGTTGTATTTAGTTGTATTTATTGAATTTTAATGTATTCTATGTTTTATCTCGGCATACGCCGCCTGTTTGCCACCCTGGGCCGTATGGGTAGGGCGGGATATAAATCCCAAAAAATAAATAAAAATAAATAAATAAAGTACCAGTCCAGCCCTGACGTTTACTAGAAGTCAGTGCTAATATATAAACTCCACCCATGTGAGGCTCAGGACAGAAAGAAGACCTGTTTGTTTAACAGCAAAAAGTGAAAGAAGAGCACAAACAGTAGCAACATAAGACGGGGGTCCGGAAAATGCAGAATTGCAAACCAAAGGGGGGGGGGGCATCCATGGCTTGATGCAGGAAGGACAGAAGAAATTATACTGCAGCTGTCACTAGGGGCAGGAGTTAGAACAAGGAGAGAGGGCAGGAGTGACCAAGATATAGAGAGTTAAATTGTGAAAGATAATATTTAATGGTAATATTTAATGTCTTATCAGATGAAGCTAAGCTTTCAAGATAAATCAAACATTGAATTCACATATTATTAAGACCCTCTCAACTGGAAATATAGCTATAGACATTGGAGGCTTAAGTAAGTAGATTGAAATCTGACCACCTTCTTGTCTATGAAGACAGTAAAAATACATTTGGATTCAATATTTTAGGTTCCCTGATGGCTAAACCTAACAGTTTCATGGCATACCACCAACCAAGAATGCTTTAAGTGTTTGTGTGTAGGGTGGGTTTTTTGTTTTTTTTTGGGTGGTGGTGGAGGGAGTTACAGTGGAAAATAACTTTGATTCAAAAATAACAACCTCCATCCACTTCATAAAACCTTACTTTCTAGGGTGTATCAAAAAGTTTTTCAATCTGAACTTGAAGAAAATAATGCAATATAATTGCTAGCCTTCAAGTACAAAAGAGGGGAGAGAATTGTCTAACAGAGCAATTAGGAGCAAAAGAATCAAGCTAATTAAATGGCAGTTTATCCTTACATTGGATCTAGTAGATAATAAAAACAGCCCAAAGGTAGTAAAGAATATTTCTACTGTCTAATTATTGGTTAAGTGTATTGATTTTGTGTAACTCAGGAGAAAGAAACATAGAAGTTATATAGCAGGGGGGAAACATTGATTGTGGTAGTAACATGAAACAATTCTAGAAAAAGTAAATTTGTGGGAAATATAGTGGTTGGGGGAGGGGAAGGAACAGGAACATATCAGGCAATGAAAACATTTAATCATGGATTTAATTACAGGAATACCTGTAGAAATATGATAACAGAAGTACATATGGAACCAGTAATTGCTTATATCTAATACCAATAGTAGCAGTAGATGGTAAATATGAAACACTCACAGATAGGGAACAATTTATGAATTTGTATGTCAGAAGATGAACACTGCCAGAATATGCATGCAGGACATGACATGTAGTATATATGTAGTCTTCTTGTGAATATCAAAAAGCTTATATCAGGTATAATCTGATGGGTTTGTTTGATTGTATGAAATATAAATTAATTAATTGATAAAATATATGAATAAAGTCTTCATTGGTTCTCAAGTTATGCAACTTGACTAAATCTGCAATTGTCTATTATTACAAATGGAATTCATTTTTAATGAAGGGGGGAAGTAATCAGAAGCAGTTAGTGTAGGATTGCCAGCCTCCAGATAGGGTCTGGACTAGTTTTCCCAGAATTACAACTGATCTCCAGACTACAGGGATAAACTCCCCTGGAGAAAATGACAGTTTTGAAGTGTATGGAATCCCATGCCTCGTGAGCTCCTTCCCTTCAACAAACTCCACCTTCCTGAGACTCTGCCCCAAATTTCTGGGAATTTCCCTACCCAGTGTTGGCAACCCTAAATTAGCATCATTTACAGTACAATCTTAACAGAGTTATGATGTCCCAAACCCATTGTCATCAGTGGATTTAGAAGGGTGTAACTGTGTTTAGGAACACACTGTTATTGCGTAAATGGGTGAAGCACTGTTAGCTCATGAAAGATATATTTCTTTGTCTCTTTGTCAATATTAATATTGTTGGGGTATTTTTGCACCACTGGAGTATATTGTTACCACCAATGGCCTGCCTTGTTGTTTGGAGAAGTTAGCTATGCAGCAGGATAGGCCAGAGGGGTACAGGAAACGCTCACCACTTGTATACTGAGGTCCAGCACAGTAGGAAAATTCCAGATTTGAAGAGTATATTAAATAGTTTTTATTAAAGTATTTCCCTAACTCCAAGCTCACTAAACATTCAAAAGAGCAAGCAATACAGAACTAAGAAAGCTGAGGTGATTGATAGTGAATAGAAGGGTCAGTTACTGGGTAATATTACCTGTCCAGACGTGCAGAAGTCCTTGAAGAGAATAGCACCAACGGCCAGCGTTATGCACTATGAGGGGCGCAGAGAAAAGAGAGAGAGTGGGGTGTGTGCATGGACAGATATAGACTTTCGAAAACAATGCTGACCAATGGGAGGTCTTGAGGAGCTTGTCTCAGCTGAGGATAAAGGATTACCTGGGCCAATCCTGGGTCCCAGGAGGTGCAGCATCAGGAGGATCCAGACCTGGATGTAACCAATGACGTTCCAGAGGGGCAGGGGCAGACTTAACAATGACCTTGATTAAAACAGATAGGTGCTGGGTTGAATGGGTTTTCTGACCATTAATGGTCCAGTCAGGGTAGTTTGAAAAGGTTCCCAAGTATAGACAAAAGGTGAGAGATGAGACCCTGATTAGCATCAGGAAGGATTGCTATATATTTCAATGTATGATTGGTTTATCTCAGTATCCTGAGGGATGGAGCAGGAAAGAGGCTTGGAGACAAAGGACACGTGGGGTCACACAAAAAAGCTAGGTGAAGTTCTTGAGATAGAAAGGGCTATGTGACAGGTGGTCTTTGAATAGCCTTTAGAAATGCAGATACTTTACCTGGTGGAACTGCCATTGTTTCATATGGATAACTTCTGGGTGGAGGGGGATGTTGGATATGACCTTGGAGGTCTGTCTTGTGTGAAACCTGAGTATGAAATCCCTTTTTGCAGAGTTACGGCTTGCTCTGTTTCAGAACCAGGAGTGCCTTCCTTGGTCTGGGTTTGTGGGTCTCTGGCTTAGGTTAGAACGTGGGGTGCCCCTGTTGTTGGAGCTACCCTAGGGTTAAGGCAGCACCTCTGGGCTACAATTTGGCATTTTAACTTCTTTATCTCTGTTGATATCCTACCATATTATCTGTAAATTATATGTATTTATCAGCAGATATATTAGTCTGAAGTCCTATTATTGAAGTGTGATTTTTAGTTTTAAAGTTTTTTATGGCCTGGGATCCATGTAGCTGGTGGTTTCCCTCCCCCCATCCCACTGACATGTCAATTGAAACTGGGGCAAAAACCTAGTTGTGATGGGAATTGTTGTGTCCTATGGCTGAAAGGCATTTATGAATCATGTCTAATTATATAGAGGACCTGCTTCCTATATACCCAGTGAACCAAGCTAGACTTGTGTTGTACTTTTTTGAAATGAAGGCTGCTTTGAACTCTGATATTAACCAGGGTTCCTTAAAGTTCATAGTTCAACCAATATGCATTCATATATTGTATACCCCTTGGCTGGTTTTGTGTTTGTGTTGTTTCTTTCTCTGCAAGTAAATGTACTTCGAAGTAAAAGAATAAAAATATGATTTAAAAAACCCTCTGGTTTTTGCTCTTAATAAACCTTTTTTGGCTTGGTTTCTATAAGTACATAATTCTACCCTGTTTCCCCGAAAATAAGACCTATCCCAAAAATAAGCCCTAGCAGGATTTCTATGCATTTGTGGTATAAGCCCTAGTGTGTCTTCTTGAGAAAAAAAAATAAGACAGTGTCTTATTTTCAAGGAAACACGGTACTTCAAGGGAGTTGGTCTTTCCCAGGAGACTACTTCCCCAAGAGGCCCTGACACTTTTGTTGCAGACAGATTTCTATCCCAGTTGCAGTTTTTGTTAGCAGTATGCATACTGAAGAAGTTCTACAACTTTCTCCTCTTAAGACATTGTCACCTGCACATGAGTTAACCATGTCCCCAAAGTACAGCCAGTTACCACTTACAGTTTTCTTTCTGTAAACAAAAAAAGCACTTGAGGTACAAAACAACCCCAGGAATCTACTAATTTTGACTTTTGGTGGTTGCTTATTTACCCCCGTCCATATACCATATTGGGTACAAATATACCCCAGGAGCTTTTTACAGAGAATATTAATCCTGGAAATAATTTTAAGAGCTCTAGACAGATATATCATTTCTGGATAACCTGATGACACTTCTTGATAAGCTGAAAAACATTTGCCTCATCACAGATATTTTTGTGGGGTACAAAACTCATTTTAGATGTTTCCCTTTAAAATCTTTGAAAGTTTGTTAGTTTTCTAATATCTCATCTACAAAATACAGTATGTGTTGTTTCAGACTGAAAATAAAAACATAGAACT
Organism: Gekko japonicus; assembly: GCF_001447785.1. Classification (NCBI taxonomy): domain Eukaryota; kingdom Metazoa; phylum Chordata; class Lepidosauria; order Squamata; family Gekkonidae; genus Gekko; species Gekko japonicus. The sequence goes on along the minus strand of NW_015172051.1, from coordinate 75,408 downwards.
TTGTAAAGGAATCTAACTGGTGTGCCTCATGGTACTCAGCCTCCTATGGTTCTCAGGGTACTCAGCAGGTTACTTATGGGGAGGAACTTCATGGGCACCATGTGAGCTACACCACAGGTTTTGCTGGCATAACTTTCTTCTGGTTCCAAGTGGTGTTTCTAGGCTGGAGTGGCTTATGGAACTATTTTTGATCACTCCCAGAGGCTCTTCCCTCCCCCACCAGTGGTTCTCCAGCAAGGGGCTACAGGTGTGCCCTAAGGTGCCGCACAAATATGAACTCCAAAACCTCCTTACTGAGAACAGATTTTTTTTTTTTAAAAAAAAAACACCTTTGAAACCCTTCTGTTACTGAGATAAGATAATTTGTTGGTTTATGTGGGTTTTCAAGCTGTGGATTTCCTGTGGTAACCCCAGGGCTTTAGTATGAACTCTCTGAGTGATATATTAGTAAACCTTCTTTTTTATTTTTAGGAAAAACTGCAAATCTCATATTTTACGAATACATAACATGTTTTCTACCTTTTCTGTCTGTCTACAATAGTTTACTGTTTTTGGATATTGCTTTCAAATGTATTTCAATGTATTCATGGTATTTTTAAATTTGATATTATTATCCAGATTGTAACCTATTTATTTTATTTATTTACTTAAAATACTTATATTCAGCCCCATAGCCAGGAATTTCTGGTTGGTGGGGCAGGGGCACTGGGACAGGGGAACAGGGAGCTTAATACAGGGAGAGCCAGTTTGGTGTAGTGGTTAAGAGTGCGGACTCTAATCTGGGAGAACCAGGTTTGATTCCCCTCTCCTCCACTTGCACCTGACTGGATGACCTTGGGCAAGCCGTAGCTCTGATAAGAGCTGTTCTTGAAAAAGAGCAGTTTCTGTCAGAGCTCTCTCAGCCCCACCTACTTCACAGGGTGTCGGTTGTGGGGAGGGGAAGGGAAAGGAGTTTGTAAGCCACTCTGAGACACCTTTGGGTAGTGAAGGGCGGGGTATAAATCCAATCTCCTCTTCTTCTTCTTCTTAATTTGATTGGTGGGGGATAGGAGCAGAAAGCGAAGAAGTTCGGACATGACTGTTGAGAATTAAAGGGATTAAATGAGTGTTTCTAGCCAGGATACCAGTCAGCCAAGGAAGGAACAAGGCAGCCAGCGAGTGCCAGGGTGAGCATTGAAAGCAAGACATCGCAGGGTCCTAATGTCTGGCACTGAACCTAGTAGCTACAATTTCGGTGGTTTGGATACACAGAGACCCACCCACCTGCTCCTCTGTCTGCCGAAGCACACAAGACAGGTGACAAGCAGCCCAAAGCACCTCAGTGCTGCTTGCAAGAGCTGGGAGCCAGCCCTGCATGGCTGGAGGTTAAGCTCTTAGTGCCCTTTTCACCAAGCAGTGTGTCCCTCACTGCTTCCTGCTCAAAGCAGCTGGAGTGGCTAAAAAGGAATGTGAAAAGCCAGCAGCATGGGAGGACAGAGCTAACAGGGATGAGGACAAGGTCAGGACTGGCCAGGCAGGGTGGGGCATAGGTGCACAAGGCCAAAAAAAGTTCTAAAAATTAAAATTCTTTTTTAAAAGGCTTTACAGGATCAGATCTTGTGGGGCGAGGCCTGTAAGCAAGGGGCTGTGCCCCCAAAATGCCCCAACTTACTTATGGGCCAGCTTATATACCCACCTCTCTCTTGAGCATCTCTCCATGTAGGTGGTGGCAAAAAGTGCCATCGAGTTGCAGATGACTTTACAACTCCATATGGTTTTCCAGGTGAGAGATGATCAGAGGTGGTTTTCCATTGCCTGCCTCTGCATAGCACCCCTGTACTTTCTTGGTGGTCTCCCATCCAAGTACTAACCAGGGGTAACCCAGCTTGGCTGATCTGTAATCACATAGAAAAGGATGTTGTATATGATGAAAAAAGTTCCATATACCCCCAGCACTTATGATGCTTGATAGGCATCCTATCCATACATAGGTTGTTGTTACATGAAGATCTATAGGTTGTAAATTGCTGCTTACATTAACTGCCTAAATGACAACACAGGAGACTATGAAAATAATACAGTAATACAAAATAGAGACTTCATAATTGGTTCACTTAGAAAAACACAACCAACCTGCACAGACTGGTAGCGGCAAACATTGCAACTGCTTGTCTGAGGCGCACCATAGCCAATAAAGATTGTGGAGGTGGGGATCTGCTAGATTTCCTTGATTTGCTGCCAACGGCTCAAGTGGTTAAGACGCTGAACTGCAGGTTGTGGAAGGTCAGTAGTTCAGCAGTTCGAGACTCGAGTGTGCCACATGATGGAGTGAGCTCCCGTCTCTAGTTCCAGCTACTGCCAACCTAGCAGTTCGAAAGCAAGAAATTGCAAGTAGATAAATAGGTACCTCTTCGGTGGGAAGGTAACAGCGTTCCGTGCGCCTTGGTGTTTAGTCATGCCAAATGAAAAATGGAAAAGAACTGTGACAATTTAGCGCTTAATAATATATTCATAAATCATAATATACAATAACAGAAATGTAAATAGAAATAGTGAATGTAGTAGACGGTGGTCTCCGGAATGATGTGCCGTTTCGAAGATGATCTTCTTCTGAACAAGGAGGTGTACATAAACTGTCCTTCAACAATTCATATCTCTTGGTGACGTATTGACAATATACTGTAGATTCACTTCATCATAAAGCTATGCTTACAGCTATGTTCTTCAATGGGCTATGGTTGCTGAATGCCTTTTCCATTTTTCATTTGTCTCATTACTGTGCTCATTCTTGTAACTGTTTAGTCATGCCAGCCAGCCACATGACCACGGAAACGTCTTCAGACAGCGCTGGCTCTTCGGCTTTGAAACGGAGATGAGCACCGCAACCCTAGAGTCGGATTCGACTGGCTTTCGAGCAAGGGAACCTTTACCTTTTATCTTTACATTCTTCATAATGGAATGGATGTCTTATATACAGAGTTTCTAATGCAAGATTTGTGTTCAACTATATGAGTACATACTGAACGTGTGAACATTCCAATATATAGTAACTGACAGGCACATGCGTGCTGGAACAATTAGAAAATGTTGTTAAGTTACTTACAAAATCAGGAAATATTAATTTATTGGTAACTCATGCCTGTGGCAAATGGAATAGCTAATTCTATCAAAAGCATTATTTTAAAACATTGATACGTAGTGTGGGATATTTCAGGCTGTAGTGAGAAACCTTGTATAGGTTTCAGACAAACCAAAAGCATAAGAAATATCATAATTAGATCGGATATTCTTACATGTGACAAGGAAGAATTTCTGGTATTAGGTCATCAAAAATGTGATCAATGTTCCATTTGCCCACAGGCATGGGTTACCAATAAATTAATATTACCAGATTTTGAAAGTAACATTTTCTAATTGTTCCAGCAAGTGGGTCATTTATTTAATGAAATGTGCCTGTCAGTTACTATATATTGGAATATTCACACATTCAGTACGTACTCATATAGTTGAACACAAATCTCGCATTAGAAATCATCAGTTGAATGTGCTACTCATTCAACATTTTGTTAATAAAGGCCATAGCTGCAATGATTTTAAGGTTTTGGTTTTATATACAGAGTTGACATTAAAATCTTTAGTGCCTTTCCTGTTGGGTAACAGGTAATAGCTTTAACTGTAGACAGAACATATTCAGTCACTGACAGCCAGACTGGGGTTCTAGAGATATAGTGCCCTATTAGGATCTAGGAGAGTCTATTTAAGGAGACAACACTAACTGTACCCTTGTTATATCCTTCAGTGGCTGCTTTGCATGAAAAGTAACTGAGGGGAAGTTATATTTGTTGGCAGAGTGTAGATATGCAGTAAAGCAGAGTACAAGCTGTTTAAAGAATAAAGTCAGTTTATTAAAAAGAGAACAAACCTTACATGAAAGAGGAGACAGAAAGAGAAGTCTATCTAACTAGCTAGGAGAGAGTCAGTAACGAACAGTTCTGAGCAGGAGCTGGAAGGCGACCTAACTGAGCCAACCAGGAGACTATTTGAAAACAGTAGGAAGTCCCTAATCTCACTATGCTAACTAGTTATCCCTTCTTCTTCCCCTGCAGGATGTTCTTATCATCTTCTTTATCTATGCATGATAGACCTTGCATATTCCAACAACACAATTTTATATCATGTACAGTTTGGTCCTGGATCACTTGCTTGGAAGCTAAGAGCATGAGCAGAGTTATGCTAGAGGAAGGCCATTTTCCCACCTCTTCCTTCTCTGTGTAGCTTCTTTGCCCCCCAGAATCATGCTCCTTTGAGATGGTGGACAATGTAGGGGAAAGCTGGGAGTCAGCAGCAGAAGAAAGAAATTAGCAAAAATTCCTCCACTCCTCTTCTTTGTAAATGGAAAAGACATTCCATCAGAGGATTTACCGCCACATCAGCAGAACAAGAGGGATCCAAGCCAATATTTTTTCAGGTTTTGCACCCCCCACCCCACTGTAAATGTCCAACTGCTGGAAATAATACTAGCATACTTTTGGAGGTGTTGTTAGGGTGACTGGGATGCACTTGGAGCAATTGAAAAATATACTATATAAATGCAAAGTGTTGTTATTATAGCTGAAGTCCAAGCCAGATGAACTTTAATAGATGACTCTTAAGATTATGGCTAGATCACTTCTTTTATGTGGAAGGTGTATAGCTCCTTTGATTCAACGGTGCTTCTGTTGTCAAACCCCCACAAAATCTGGGATTCTCAATGGAAACAGTGATGCAAAGGCAGTGGTGGTAAAACAATTTCAGTGCAATAATAACCCAAAGTATACTGTTCTGTTAGAGAAATTATGTGCTTCCTTGCGTAGGTGGTGCATTTTATTCACAAGGAAGCAAGATGAATGCAAATCAGTTATATCTTGTAGGCAGGATTTATGAGTAATATGCAAATAAGAGACAAAAGCAAATATCGTTGTTGTGCACATTTTTAATGTAATAGAGGCATCTTCACCATCAGGTGTTGGGAAGTGGGGGTTGTATCAAAGCAAGAAAGGCAATAGGGAAAATCCTTCCAATTAAATTGCCTTATAAGTTCTGAAATATCTCCCAATCTAACTTTTGTACACACAGGTCATTAGGTGATCCAGAAATGGGATGCCATATTCATAGAAAAGTGTTCTTGAGATCATGGTCATTACCATTGAGGGTAAGATTCCATGAAAAGGGAAGGCTCATGTTGTGTTCCCCCCAGTAATCTCCCTAACACTTAGTCACACCTATTTGTGTCATATTTCCCTCATATTTTACCTTTTTCTGCCACACTCCCCCTTCCTCATATTTCACCGTTTCCTAGAACACTTCCCTATGCCCCTCCCAGCAACCAACAACATGGAGCAAGATGCAGATTCAGACATGATGATGTCACAACAACAGGTGCCTCAATATTAGGAGAGAACTCAGCAAAGAGCTGCCATTTTCAGCAGCAACGGTGTAAGTAGTTTTACCTTTAACAGGAGTGGCCAGTGCCCAAGGAGAAGACACATACAGATTTGCAAAGGCACTTATGATACGGAAAAGCCTCATGAGCCCCATGTGACTATGAATATTTTACTTCCCAAGGGCAATTATAGGGAAATGATAAGCATATACCACTCACCTTTGTGAGTCTATGCAATGTTTAATCCTGTTAAAGTTGTAGTCTTCTCAGTATCCGTATATGAGACTAGTGTGTGACATTTCTATCCATGTTCAATACTCTCCAAAAAAAGTAGCAGCCAACTTTGGAAGTGAGATTGCAAGTACTAAATATGCAAAAGAGAAGTGGCCAAATGTGAGACTCACAGATTGGCAATACAGCATGTACATATGAATCCTGTGCTTACATTATCAGTCAAGATGACTCAAAGAAAAGGGGGGGGAAATAACACCCAGAGTATTGATCTTAGAAAAACAAGGAGGTCTAATTTAAAGTGACAACTGCATATTTAAAGTCTGGGCTTCATTTTGCTAATAAATGACAGAATTAAGAACAGTATTTAATACTGTGAATTTCTAGTCATACCTGGAAACAGGATTTCAGAGGTGTTTTTGCCATTTCCCACTTGTTCCTGCAGTTCTTCTTACCTACAAGTAAAAGTTTTACAAAATCCACACCTTTGTAGCTAAACTTCTCACGCTTTTTCAAAGCAACCTATTCTAAATCAAGGATTGCAAAATCAAGGACTTCCATAAGGTTCTGCAGTGGATCACAGTGCACAAAAGCATTTTTCATTAAACCTGAAAAAGAGAGAGTTGCCAGATCGGCTTCACAGCACTATCAGTGCAAACTTCGGTATGTAATTTCTTCAGGGAGTTAGATTACTTATCACAGAACAAAAGAGGGCAGGTGAGAATTCTGGACATCATTGGTTTGCTCCAGGCTTCGCTACACTTACAGTTGGCGAGTTGTCCTCAGCCTTGGGACCTGGCACATCCTCATCACTATCCTCTCGCTGTGATGCGGGCAACCCAGGGTCTCTGGGGAGGAGGCGGCTGCGGAGTTGGTCGATATGCCGATGGAGCAGCTGACCATCTTTTGAGGATACCTTATAGGACATGGGCTCAGTAACTCTGACTACTTTGGCCGGGACCCATGCGGGTCCCCTGGAGAAGTTTTGGGCATAAACGAGGGTCCCCGGGGAAAATCCACGAGGTGCTGCTTGGGTTTCCAGGGCCAAAGTGTGTTTTGGAGCATGATCAGGGTGCAAATGGTTGAGGTGGGTTGTGAGGCACCTACCCATGAGCAGTTCTTCAGGACCGCGGCCAGTGGTGGCATTTGGGGTCATCCACTGGTTGAAGAGGAAGGCAGCCAGTCAGTGGTCCCAGTCCCTGTGGAAGATCCGGCGGAGGGACTCCTTCATTGTCCTTATAATCCGCTTGGCTTGGTCATTGGTTGCGGGGTGAAATGGAGTGGAACAGACATATCAAATGGCATAGTAGTCCATGAATTCCTGGAATTTGGATGAGGTGAAAGCCGTCCCATTGTCTGTGACCACTGTGTCTGGGATGCCGTGTGTACTAAAGATTCACCATAGGGCACAGATCGCGGCTCGGGACGATGTGGAGGGAACTGGTGTCACTTCTAGCCATTTGGTGTATGAATCCACCAGAATGAAGAAGATCTGACCCTGGAAGGGGCCCGCAAATTCTCGGTGCAACCAGGCACATGGCTTGTGGGAGGATTCCCATGGATGCACCAGGGCCCTGGGTGGCTCTGGCCGGGACTCCTGGCATGTCTGGCAGCATTTAACGCAGTCCTCTATCTCACTGTCCATGCCAGGCCACCAAACGTAGCTGCGGGCCAATGGTTCATGCACACAATTCCTGGATGCATGTCATGTAGAGCTGCTAGAACTCGCTGGCATTGTGGGGCTGGCATGACCACCTGGCTCCCCCACAGCAGGCAGCCCTTGTGGGCTGACAGTTTGTATTGGTGGGAAGAGAACGCGGCGAATTCTGGGCCCACCCGGCTGGTGGGCCACCCCCTCCCCACCTAATCCAGAACCCAGGAGAGGATGCGGTCCCACATGGTGTGGCAGGACACCTCGGCTACATGCACAGGACGGTCGGGCAGGTCCTTGAGGAGCAGGATCTGGTAGGCAGGAGCTGGGTCTGGGTCGCAGGCGGGCAGCAGGAGGTGACTGAGCACATCGGCATGGCCCATCACTTTTCCAGGGCGATGGAGAAACACATATTGGTAGCCGGCCAGGAAGATGGACCAGCGGAGCACCCTCGGTGATAGCATCTGTGGGGTCTGGCAGTCAGGGGCCAACAGGCCGAGCAAGGGCTTGTGGTTGGTGACAATAGTGAAGGGCTGCCCATAGAGGTAGTCATGAAATGTTTTCACTACCACCATGATTGCCAAAGCCTGCTTGTCTATCTGTGCGTAGTTGCGCTTAGCCAAAGACAAGATGCGGGAGTAATAGGCCATGGGGACCTCCTGGCCATCGGGCAGTTGTTGTCCAAGGACAGCCCCACCCAGAATGGAGAAGCAGCATAGGCGAGGATGACTGGGAGGGACTCATCAAAGTGTATGAGAACGGCGTTGGAGGTCAGCAGCTTTGACGGCCCGAAAAGTGGCAGCTTGCATCTGGCCCCAGACCCACAAAGCTTTTTTGTTGAGCAGGTGGTGCAGAGGCTCAGCGACTGTGGCCTTGTGGGGCAAGAAGGAATTAGAGTAATTCAGCAGCCCCAAGAAGGCCTGGAGTTCCGGCTTGGATTTGGGAGCTGGGGCGTTGACAATGGCGCTGACCTTGTGGGATGGATGTCATGCGCATCGACCGATAACCCCAGGAACTTGACTCTCAGAACCCCCAGGAGACATTTTTCGCATTTCACCTTGAGGCCAGCGGTGTAGAAACGTTGCAAGACAGCGCAGAAGAGGCAGAAGAGGCAGAAGAGGCTGCAATCAGAGCATCATCGAAGAATGGCTTGACTCCAGGGACCCCAGGGATACCTTTAAGGAGACAGTCCATGAGATTCTGGAAGATCCCCGGGGCTACACTGACCCCAAATCGCAGCCTCTGCACCCTGGTGTGTCACTATCATCTGGGCCTCTGCAGTGGCATCGTCTACCAGGAGCCGCTGGTATGCCTGGGCCAAGTCCAGTTTGCTGAAAACCTTTGTGCCGGCCAATGATGCCAAGACATGGCCAACCACCAGAACGGGATAAGCGTGGTCCTGAAGGGCCTTATTAATGGTGTGTCACTATGATCTGGGCCTCTGCAGTGGCATCGTCTACCAGGAGCTGCTGGTATGCCTGGGCCAAGTCCAGTTTGCTGAAAACCTTTGCGCCAGCCAATGATGCCAAGACATGGCCAACCACCAGAACGGGATAAGCGTGGTCCTGAAGGGCCTTATTAATGGTGTGTCACTATGATCTGGGCCTCTGCAGTGGCATCGTCTACCAGGAGCTGCTGGTATGCCTGGGCCAAGTCCAGTTTGCTGAAAACCTTTGCGCCAGCCAATGATGCCAAGACATGGCCAACCACCAGAAAGGGATAAGCGTGGTCCTGAAGGGCCTTATTAATGGTGCATTTGTAGTCTGCGCAGATACGGATGTCCCCGTTGGGCTTCACTGGGGTGACTATGGGAGTCTCCAAGAGGGCATGCAGCAGGGGTTCCAGAACCCCCTGGGCCACCAGGCGATCCAGCTCCTCGTCTATCTTTGGCTTAAGTGCAAATGGGAGGCACCTGGCCTTTGTGTGGACGAGGCATTAGGGAGATGGGCAGGCCGGTGTAGCAGCCAAGCATTCCATCGAAAACCCCAGAGAACTCATCGCATACACTCTGAAATTCCATAGTCCATACATGATGTACGCCCATCACCCCGAATCCCAGGGGAGTGAACCACGACAGTCCCAGCAAACTAGTAAGCCCTCCCTCCACCACCCAAAAGTCTAAAAGGCCATCAAAGTCCTTGTACTGCACATGGAACTTGCTCCACCCTTTAATGACCACTGGGTTCTTTTGGAAGTCTCTGAGGGTGAACCTGGAATGTCTGAGGCAGGGGCCCCCCTGTGGGCAGAGCCTCTGGAGCATCTCTTCGAGGATAATGGGGATAGAGGACCTCATTTCCAACTCCATCTTGCAGGGCGCCCCCTCTATACACACAGTTACTTTAATTTTGTCTGGGGTGTCCCGGGGCAAGTTCAATACCTGGTGTTGGTGGACGGCCATTCTGTGGAGTTCTTCCGATTCCTGGTGGACAGCGGAGCGACATCTGGCCCTTTGGGAATGGCAGGCCTGGGTGATGTGGCCAATTTTACCACAGGTCTGTCAGGTCGCATTGCAGAAATGGCAGGAGCATTGTTTGTGGCCCTTGCCGCAGCTGGCACATGGCACTTGAGCGGTTGGTAGTGTGGGCCACATGGCTGCAGTATTTGTTGGGTGCATGGCGGTGACAGTGGATGGTCACAAGTCACAGTGAGCTGGGCGACAGATCTGGTTTATCTCGTCCTCTTCTGAGACATCGGAGACCGGGGATGCTAAAGCCTGATGCGTGGTGTGGGCCCAGCGGTCGCGATTAGATTTTTTGAAAGTAGTGGCCTCTTGCATCGCTCTTTCTAGAGTCAGGTCCACATGGTCAATGAGCTTACAGCAGAGCTTCTGTTCCCTGATGCCCATGATGAATTGGTTGAGGAGGGCATCTCCTAGGTCAGGGAATCCACAGTGGAGGGCCATCCAGTGGAGTTCGGCCATGAAGTCAGTGGCCGCTTCTTCGGACTTCTGCTGGCACAAAAAGAAGTCTGTGCACCTAGCCATCTTGGTAGGTTGAGGTGCAAAATGGCCGGTAAGAGCCTTGACCAGCTCATCGTAGGTGGCCTCATCCAAGGTCTTGGGTGCAATGAGGCCCTGGACGAGACGTAAGGTGGTGATGCTGCAGGCGCTGAGCAGGAGCGACTTCTTTCTGTCGGCATTGTCGATGTCCTGGAACTTGACCAAGAATTTTAGGCGCTCCACCCAGGTGCTCCACCCACCTTCGTCGCCAGTGAAATATACTGGGTTCAGACACGTAGAGTGATTAGTTCATGCTTATTAAGTGGTTTCAGCTCCAAAACTAAGACAGACTTACAGGGTCAGAGCCCTGCTTATATTCGTACCACACACCACACCCAACACACACCCAACTACCACGATAGGCTATTTACAAGGTATTGTTAAGCAATTGGCTATTACTAGGATCCAGGTCATTCTATTGGTTCATTCTAGGATCCTAGCCTTCAGTATGCATTCTAAGCTCCGCTATTTCGCATGTCCGTTGCAAAGCCCATTTGCAAGTCCAGTTGCATCACAAGTTCTAATCCATTATATAATATGTAGTATAGAACTGAGATTTTCACTTAGTAAAATTAAGAATTGCTATGCCTGTGATGCAATAAATCACTTTCCTCTTCTTGCTGCAACCTTCCATGCTGCAAGATTTATTGTTCAGGAGGGTCACTTGACCCTTAGCGGCAGCTTTGGGAGGTTCAGGGGGAGGGGACTAAAATCACATACACAAATGAAGTGCGCTTATGTAAGCTTTGTCTCCAATTCATACACATCAGCTGCCATTAAAAACAACAATCTAACCAATAGTTCAATCAACAGCTAGTTCAAGAGGAACAACAGATAGATGCCACAAAGTTGGGTAAATGTTTTCAATACTGTTATGAGTTTCTTAGGTCTTATAAAACTACAGCAGGGCTGAGATTTGCCTATTCCAGTACTTAATTGTTGTGACAGATCTAGACAGAAATGTGATAACAAGATGGCCATAGAAGGTAAACTATACTTTGGAGGCTGGTCTCATACAATGGCTGAAACCCTGAATAAAGAGGCATGGAAGCAGTCCCAAGCAAATTTACTTAGAAATAATATCCCTCAATGTGAGTGGGGTTTCACATCCATATCCTGCATACCCTTTCCAGGAAGTAACCCACAATGAACTCAATGGGATTTCCTTTTAGGAGTATACACACTGGAACACACAGAATAAATACATGAAAAATGGCACCATTGCCCCCCAAGCCAGAATAAAGAGACAAATGTTGGGATAACTAAAGTACCACTTTATTGATTTAACAACCTTAACGGCGAGGGCAGCACAGTTTGCAGCATGCATGAGGCCAAGGGTCCCCAAGATCCCTCCCTCGCCATGTAAACTAGGGTGAACCCCCCCACCCCCGGTAGGAGCCAATGGAATGTGGCTCATGTCTGGTCTGAACAGCAAATGGATAATTGCCCCGGGATGCCAACCCCTGCACTGCAAGGCTCAAAGGGAGAAGAATCCCAGACAATTCCTTAAGCAGTCCACTTTCCCTGCCCCTGGCCGCAGGGCCCAAGGACTGTATTCACAAGACCCTTATACCCCCAGTGGGGTTATTAGCCAGTGCTCACCACACCACAATCTGTCTTTGAATGAAACCCTGCCAAAACAAAAGTGACCAACCTATTTAAACACAGCCATACCCCAGCCAATTCCCCAAACCACAGCAACAGTGCAAGGTAGGCAAAAAACACCCCCTCCCTTGAGGCAATCTGGGAAAGGGTGAAAAAATTCCTACCTGGCCCCCAAAAGGGGCAACTGGCCATAGCCTGCACTGCCATCAGGGCAGGAGGGTGGGACAAGCAAACAAGGAGGAACTGAAGGAAGGAGGCAGAGGGACGGCTCAGGAAACCTCTGGTCCCACCCTCCTAACCCACCCGGATGCAGCTTTGCTACCCAGCTACTGCCTCTCCTCCTTGCAGGGAGGCAAAGGTGGCCCCCAGACTGCACGGCCACGGAGACAGGCAGCCAGGTGGGCCGTATTGCCCCCCAAGCCAGAATAAAGGGACAGACAAACATTGTTGGGATAACTAAAGGGCCACTTTATTGATTTAACAACATTAACGGCAATAGCAGCACAGTTTGCAGCATATATCCAAGAGTTCTGAAAGAACTCAAATGTGAATTTGTGGATCTCCTTACAAAAATATGTAATCTTTCATTAGAATCTGCCTCCATTCCTGAGGACTGGAATGTAGCTAATGTCACTCCCATCTTTAAAAAGGGTTCCAGAGGAGATCCGGGAAATTACAGGCCAGTCAGTCTGACGTCAATACCAGGTAAGTTGGTAGAAACAGTTATTAAGGAAAGAATTAGTAGGCACATTGATGAACAAAACCTATTGAGGTAGACTCAGCATGAGTTCTGTAAAGGAAGATCTTGTCTCACTAACCAGTTAGTGTTCTTTGAGGGAGTGAACAGACTTGTGGACAAGGGGGACCCAATAGATGTTGTTTACCTTGACTTCCAGAAAGCTTTGGATAAAGTTCCTCATCAAAGGCTCCTAAGTCAGCTCAACAGTCAACACGACAAAAGGACAAGTCCTCTTGTGGATCAAAAACTGGCTAATTAATAGGAAACAGAGAGTGAGTATAAATGGGCAATTTTCTCAGTGGAGGGTGGTAAGCAGTGGGGTACCGCAGGGATCGGTACTTGGTCTGATGCTTTTTAACTTGTTCATTAAAGATTTGGAGTTGGGAGTAAGCAGTGAAGTGGCTAAATATGCAGATGACATGAAGTTGTTCAGGGTGGTGAGAACCAGGGAGGATTGTGAGGCACTCCAAAGCGATCTGTCAAGTATGGGTGAGTGAGCGTCAACGTGGCAAATGGGGTTCAATGTGGAAAAGTGCAAAGTGATGCACATTGGGGCCAAAAACCCTAACTATAAATATGTGTTGATGGGGTCCGAACTGGCAGAGACTGACCAAGAGAGAGATCTTGGAGTTGTAGTAGATAACTCAATGAAAATGTCTAGACAGTGTGCAACTGCAATAAAAAAGGCCAGTGCTATGCTGAGGATTATTAGGAAGGGAATTGAAAACAAATCAGACAGTATCATAATGTCCCTGTATAAATCAATGGTGCGACCTCATTTGGAGTACTGTGTACAGTTCTGGTCACCACACCTCAAAAAGGATATTATAGCATTGGAAGAAGTGCAGAAAGGGGCAACTAGAATGATAAAAGGGTTGGAACACTTTCCCTATGTAGAAAGATTAAAGCGCTTGGGGCTCTTTAGCTCTGAGAAATGATGTCTGAGAAGTGACATGATAGAGGTTTAGAAGATTGGGCATGGGATAGAGCAGGTAGAGAAAGAAGTACTTTTCTCCCTTTCTCAAAATACAAGAACTCATGGGCATGCCATGAAATTACTGAGCAGTCGGGTTATAACAGATAAAAGGAAGTACTTCTTCACCCAAAGAGTGATTAACATGTGGAATTCACTGCCACAGGAGGTGGTGGTGGCTACAAGCATGGACAGCTTCAAGAAGGAACTGGATAAACATATGGAGCAGAGGTCCATCGGTGGCTATTAGCCACAAGGTATAGATAGGAACTCTCAGGCTGGGGCAAGTGATGCACTGTATTCTTGGTTCTTGGGCGGGGGGCAACAGTGGGAGGGCAACAGTGGGAGGGCTTCTAGTGTCCTGGCCCCACTGGTGGACCTTCTGATAGCACCTGGTATTTTTGGCCACTGTGTGACACAGAGTGTTGGACTAGATGGGCCATTGGCCTGATCCAGCATTGGCTTCTCTTATGTTCTTAGGTAGGGTACCCAGCCCTGTGGCCAGTGCCCCATGGATCATTTGTTACACTTTTGCATGGTAATGAAAGGTAAGGGTCTAGCAGTTAGCTCGATTAAGGGGATGCTCTTGGCAGTGGCTTTCATCAGTAAGGTTCATGGTTTTGTAGAGGTTTCAGGTGATTTTAGGATACGGCGGATGTTGGAGGGTTGCACACGTGAAAAGGATACGGTGAATGTTGGAGGGTTGGACACAACCTGGGACCAACATACCTAAGGGACTGCCTCTTCCCATATATGCCTCAGAGAGCATTACGCTCTGAGAGTCAACCTCTCCTGGTGATCCCTGGCCTAAAGGACATCCGCCTAGCCTCGACCAGGGCCAGGGCTTTCTCTGCCCTAGCCCCCACCTGGTGGAACATGCTCTCTATTGAGATCAGGGCCCTGTGGGAACTTATACAATTCCACAGGGCCTGCAAGATGGAGCTGTTCCACCAGGCCTTTGGCTAAGGCAGTGGGTGTCCACATATGCCCCCCCGAGGTTGCAATCTTCCACTTACTGGTAACCGGCTAGTTACATCTATGGCCAGATTCTCCCTACAGCAAGCATGACTATTGTTTTTATATGTTTTTATATGTTTTAAATTTTATTGTATTTATTAAATTGTTGTAACCCACCCTGAGCCCGTTTATGGGATGGGCGGGATATAAATGCAAAAAAGGGGGCCCGCGTGGATGGCAGGCAACCTATTCCCCCAATGGTCCTGCGGGGTTTGCAGGGTATTTGGCCTGACATTTGTGCATCTGCATTCGAGGCATTCCATGCAGCAGCACTGGTCGCCTTTTTTGGGGCCTTCCACATAAGTGAGCTGGTGGTTCAGTAAAAAAACAACGGGTTGGGTTGGGCCTTGAATGTGCGGGATGTACTCTTGGAGGGTGACAGGGTCTAACTCATCCTGAGGCATTCCAAGACCGATCAGTGGAGGTGGGGTGCTGTAGTCACCCTTGGTGTGTGTGTGGAGAAAGAGTTGTGACCTATCTCTGCCTTGGCGGCCTACTTGGCAGCTAGAGGATTAGAGGGTGGCGCACTGTTTCATCACCAGGACTGACTAAACACCAATTTTGGGCTGTCACCTCCACAGCCTTGGGAAGGCTGGGGCTTTCTGGAGTGTGTTTTTGCACCCATTCATTCCATACAGGGGCTGCATCCACGGCTGCAGCTCTGGGGTACCCGGCACAGGACATCCAACATCTAGGCAGGTGGCGATCTTCTGCCTATAAATCATATGTGCTCCCCATGGCCAGTCTTTAACAAGGGTTTGTTTCATCATGCTGTTTGTGTTCCTGTTCCATGTATCTTTCCATGTACCTTTCTTTCTTTATTAGTTACAATCATAGATCAGTCACGATTGACACTCATAGTTATCAGCACATTTGCAAACAATAAAATTTCCAGGCAGCAAGGCAGGCTGATTTCAATAGTACAGACAATTAATAAGATTTGACCAGCTGCTTCCTTGTTGATCTTGCCGAGGGGCAAAATTTGGCCACCTTAGAGGTGATTTTGTTAGAAAAATATGAAAGGGGGAGGGAAATATTAAATTCATCAGATCTGCCTGGAAAATTTAATAGAATTGAAGTTATTAAAAACAGTAATAACATGGGAATAGTATAAAAACATAAACAAGAGAAAGTTAATAAAATTAGTAACAAAATAATGTTAAAAGGAGAATCATACAATTTTTTCAGCTAAAATAAGTTTACGTTTCCTAGTATCTAAGCAACAAAATTTTGCCACAGCGTTAAGTCACTGAGCTCTGAATGTCTTCTAAGAGGAATTTACGAAGGACTTCTGGCCTAAAGTCAAGATAAGACTTACAGAGGGCTAAATCTAGACAGAAGGGGGAGTATAAGATGGTCTCGTTCCTCCTGATAGAATCTGCAAAACAGGAGAACATGAGTAATTGATTCCACCATATTAGCCATGCATGGGCATATACGTTCATGCATTGGAACTCGAGTGAATTTACCTTGTAGTACAGTGGAAGGGAGTGCCTCAAAACAGGCTCTGGAAAAGGCCCATCTATAGGGTTCATAGGTAGTGTTCCTGTTCCTTTGCTTACTGTTTGTTATTTCATTTTGGGTACTGTTGGCCAGCGTGGGAGGAAGAGAATTCTCATCTGCAGGCATAGTTTTGTCTTTTGGGCAGCGCACTGAGTGAAGCGAATGCCCATTGGCTAACAGCTGGGGCTGGGTCAGTTGACCACGGTTGAATGGTTAGGACACTGGCCTTCCTTCCTTCCTTCCTTCCTTCCTTCCTTCCTTCCTTTCTTTCTTCACATTTATAGACTGCCTTTCCCAGAGGTGGGCTCAGGGCGGGTAACAACATTTCATTTATACAAAATATATTAGTTAATACAATAAAAATAAAGTTTAAAGCATCATCATAAATATTAAAATGGTGGTCACAGCTGATAACCAGAAATTTCTGGTTGTGGGAGGTCCCTGGCCATAGCCAGTAGTTGTTAACAGAGTGAAAGCACTAACCAAATACCAAGCCTTATCATCATCCCCTCTTAAATCAATTCTTGGCTTTGAAGGGGGCTTGTTATTAGGCAGTTCCTCCTGTCTGAGGCACCTCTCCGGTCATGGTGCTAATGGGAGCCCTTCCTTCTCCTTCGTGGGTTTTGCCTGCCTTCGGTTCTCCTCAGCTAATTCCCCCTCTTAAACAAGCCAACTTTATTCCTTTTCTTTTTAAAGCCCCATTTTAGGGGTACTCCCCTCCCCTCTTGCCTGTTCCCTCCAGTTCTTAAGCTCCACCCTCCTCTCTCCTGCAGTGGCCTGGCTTGTTGTCTTTGCTGTTTGAGGGGTGGGTTGGACCTCCTCCTCATGTTTTGCTTATCCATTTAGGAGGCAATGATTTGGGCTTGATCAAGGGGAAGGCTTTAATCCTTCAGGCCCTTGCAGAATAATATAAAAACATTAACAGGAAAGAGTTAATAAAATTAGTAAAGTAAAATAGTGTTAATAAGAGAATCATACAATTTTTTCAGCTAAAATAAGTTTACGTGTCCTAATAGCTAAGCAACAAAATTTTGCCACACCGTAAGTCACTGAGCTCTGAACGTCTTCTAAGAGGAATTTACGAAGGACTTCTGGCCTAAAGTCAAGATGAGATTGCAAAAGGTTAAATCTAGACAGAAGGACATAAATAAAGGGTTAAATCTAGACATAAGATGGTCTCGTTCCTCCTGATAGAATCTGCAGAACAGGAGGACATGAGTAATTGATTCCACCATATTAACCATGCATGGGCATACACGTTCATGCATTGGGACTCCTAGTGAATTTACCTTGCAGCACAGCGGAAGGGAGTGCCTCAAAATGGGCTCTGGAAAAGGCCCATCTATAGGGTTCATAGGTAATGTTACCTAAATAAAGGGCAACAGTCAAATTTGGCCAAGATTTTATGTTTCTGTAGTTCTCGGGTAGCAAAGCTTCTTCATTTTGAAATTCAATATCACGAAGCTTCTGCATGACAGCTGTTCTTGCCTTGTATAGGCTTACATAGAAGAGATCTTCTGCGAATAGGCCAATCTGATTTAATTTATTAAGAATTTGTGTGGACCAGGCAGGGTAAGGATCCGAGGCTAAAAAGTAAGGTATTAAACCCTTTGGGTTGTAATGAATTTTTAGCCAGAGCATTATAGCCTTCTCCCAGACCTTTGTTTCAACTCTGAGTAGCCCAGCCGCTTGCTTAAGTGTTACATTAGAGGTACTTTTAGGAATGCCAAATAGAGATCTAACAACTCCAGAAGCTTGTTCAACAGCCACCAACCTTGCAATTATGGCCTGCTGCACTTTGTCCCCACTCTCATTCTCTGAAGAGGAAAGAGCAGGGGCAGGCAGCTTAGGTGGGGCCTTAGGGGCTGGCTGTTTGCCCCTGGAATGCCCAGACCCTTTCTTAAGTGCCATGTTGCAGAAAATGGCCACCCCACCATAAAATGGCTGCCCTCTAGGTCTACCAAAAAACTGCCCATGGGCAACCCAAAATGGCCGCCCCGTAGCCCAGCAATTGACTGCCCACAGCCAGCACAAAATGGCCACCTCCAGCCAACTTAAGGATTACTGGCAGGCAGTACAAAATAGCCACCCCCAGCCATCCAAAGGGAGAGGTGCCCTCAGAGGTGCCAAAGGGAGAGGTGCCCGCAGGCACCAAAATAGCCACTGTTGCACTGCGTGAAGGCAGCTAACTTTGCCTGATCGTCCACTGAGACCCTGCCACTTCACACTGGCCAAGGCAGCCTCTGGGCCCAGAAGTTAAACAGCAGGGGAGAGGGGAAATGGAGCCTCCCTGGGAGCCCCTTGAGGCAGCCCGCCACCAGAGCAACCAGCTTCTAAGAAAGGAAGGGGTCGCCATCTCCTAGTGGCCTCCAACAAGGTGGCTGCCTGTCGGTGCACCCCAGGGACCGATGAGCCTCCCCCCAACCTGGATGGCACCTGTCCCCAACCGGTTACCCCCACCGGCCTGTCTTCACAGGCCACAGCCTACACAGCCACAGGCCCACAGATCACCACCCCACAAGGCCACCGAAGCCTGGGCCCCGCTACCACTGTTGGCCAGTGAAGCTGCTGCCGCTTCCCACCATTGTTGCCAGGCCTTCCCCAGTGCCGAGATGCTGGCCTGCTGCCAGGCCACCACATGGAAATGCCGAGCCACTGCTCTGTCGCCTCCACAATCCCCGCTGAGGCCGCCACTGGTGTAGCTGATGAGGTCAGTGCCGCCAAAAACCACGCCTCAACAGCCGCCTCTCCAGACACTGCCAAGCTCCTCACCACCTTCATCAGGCCAAGCCACATGCTCGCTGCTCTGCCATGCCCGACATGCAGAACTCAAACTGAGCTCTGACCCGTCGATCAAACAAGAAGGAACTGAAGGAAGGAGGCAGAGGGCTGGCTCAGGAAACCCCCAGTCCTGCCCTCCTAACTTACCTGGATGTGGCTTTGCCACCCAGTTCCGGCCTCTCCTCCTTACAGGGAGGCAAAGGCAGCCCCCAGATTGCATGGCTGTGGAAACCGGCAGACAGGTGAGCCATACTTTCATGGTTCCTTTAAAGTATCAGTAGACGAATAAACTTTTAAAGGCAGTGGATTCTTATTTGGTTTTGCACTAGGCAGTTCTTTTATTATATGTTCTTATATATGGAAGTTTTATATGAGAATGTTCATCATTTCAGAGTAAACAACAGATGTTTGCACCTATATTATGGGTTAGAACTGAGTTGGTATTAAACAACAATGAGACAACATGTCAAAAACATTAATGGTAAATAAATGTGTCAGCAAGGAGCAAAAATATTCAAAGTTCACTTCAGTTCTGAAAAGACTGCAAAAATAGCACCTTCCAGTAGATATGCTCCACGGTTTACATCTAAAGATATTGGGGGGGGGGGATGAGTTCCAAATGAACACTATTTAGAAGAGCAACACACCTGTCACAGAAATATCATTTTTCACATTTTTTCCACATGCACTTTTCCTATCTTCCACTTCATCTCCAGAAAGGAAAGCAAAAGCAAAAAAGTGCTAGTAAGATATACATATTTTGAGCCTTATTCCCTACTCTTCTCTCCTATTGGGACCAAAAGCCACTTATAACATCCACCATTTTATCCTCACAGCAACAACATTGTGAGGTAGGCTAGGCTGAGAGAACATGACTGGCCTAAAATCACGCTACTGAGCATCCATCACAGAGTGGGGATTTGAACCTGTACTTCAGTCTGATCTGATACTGTAATCTACTTATGTAGAAACAAGCTAAAATCCAGCCCCAGCATGGAAAATATCACAAAGTGGTTTTATAAAAGTAGGGAGAAAGGAAGTGACCTGTGTGCAACATCTTCCTTTGCTAGGGTTGCCAGGCTTTTGCTTGGAACCTCTGAGGTTTTGGGGAAGTGAGATACAGGAAGGGGAGTGTCATAAATATCATGATGTCATTTCTGGGTGAAGACCTGGCATCACCATGTAAACCTATGCTCGAGGAATTTCCCTAATCTCTGGTCTTTACCATAGAGATTGGGGGAATTCCTAGACTGTTACTAGATATGGTAATGTTATCCTCTTCATTTCCCCCTGCCACTCCATTGGGTGAGCACAGGAGATGAAGAGTGACCTGTGTCCATCAGTGGCTATTAGCCACAAGGTATAGCTAGGGGCTCTGGGGCAAGTGATGCTCTGTCTTCTTGGTGCTTGGGGGGGGTCAACAGTGGGAGGGCTTCTAATGTCCTGGCCCCACTGCTGGACCTCCTGATGGCACTGGTATTTCTGGCCACTGTGTGACACAGAGTGTTGGACTGGATGGGCCTTTGGCCTGATCCAACATTGGCGTCTCTTATGTTCTTATGTTCTTAAGAGTGCAGGCTGGAGACTGCTCACTATCAGTGGGCAGCTGGCAATTTTGCTTCTTTACAACCTCATAAGTTTAGCCTCCCGGATCCCCTTATCCCCAGTGACCCATCTACTGTCTCCAAACCTGGCACCAACACACTTAAATGGGTGGAGAGAAAGATGTATTAAACTCAGTTTGGAGGTTGTGGGGAAAGGATGTGCAGTATACATGCAACTTCTCTATCTTTTTAAAAGATACTTTCAGAGCCACTTGATGACTGCTATATACATTACCAAGCAGCACAGAAGACAGGCTTTGTGGCTCCTTCTCACACTGTTCTGAAACATTTGAAGGCAGCCATGAGAAGAGCTGTGCTGTGACTCAGAGGCAGCACACATGCCAAAGGTCCCCTCTTCAATTCTGGACAATTTAACTTGGAAGATTCCTCTCAGCCTGGGCCTCTGGGGAGGAGCTTCTGGTTAGAGTGGACAATACTGAGCTAGAAAACGTCTTTTGTGTTTATTTCTAAAAGTATGTCTTGCCTTCTCCCACATTCAGGATGGCTTATGTAAACTAATTTGAACAATTATAGGAATCTAAACCAGTCAAAATATCACCTTTGGCCTGCACCAGGCTCTTGCTGTCCTGTCCCCGGGAAACTTCATTCCACCCCAGTCTTGCAGGGACACAGGGTTTTTTTTTGGGGGGGGGGGGTGTAAGAAGCTAACTCACACCTGATCCGTTGGGTCAGCTTCTGAAGTTATCAACAACAGCACAGCAGCAAATTTGTTCAGCAGCTGCTCAGATTTTGTGGTACTGAGGTGAAGACCTCCAAAAACAGTATGTTCAGCTGCTGTTCAATTAACAAAAATGCTCAAAAGTCTTTTTGAACATGCCCAAATCCTGTGGTTAAAACATGTGTGGACAAGAAATATGTAAATTGTAGGAGAATGGATTTTGGTTAAATATTAGGAGAAAACCCTAATAGTTAGGAATTTGACAGTCAGATCACTTTCTTACCAGGAGTATGTGCATGAGGGGGTCTCTCTTGCTGGAGCTTCAAGAAGAGGCTGGAAAGCATCTGTTGAGAATTCTAGAATGTTAGTTTTCCTGCGCTGAGCAAGGGCCTGGACTAGAGAACCTATCAGGTTCCTTCCAACTCTTTGACTGTATTATATTATACAACAAAGGCAATGTTTTAATTGTTGTCTTTATGTTTGGTATGTATTTTAACTATTTTAAAATGTTTTAATGGTGTATATTTGGGGGCGGGTTGATTTTAATAGTTTTAAAATGTGGTTTTAAGTATGTTTTAAATTTAGCTGCCTTGGTGGCCCTTGTAAGGGCAGAAAGGCAACATACAGATGTAAATAAACAAAATAAAAAGTTGAAATACAAAATGGACATTTGGGGAAGTGGGCTGCATTTTGTTGTATAAGGGACACACTGAAATGCATATACTTGTTTTGTTGTCTAGCATTAAAACAGGCCTTTGGCTTATTATAAGATAGCAATCCTAAATTAATTTTAACTAACACAGAAGAGAATATTTAATAGCTTGTAATCTTAGCACTAGCAACACAGATGTTTGTTGTCACATATTTACACTTTTATTGATAAAGCTAATTGATATTAATTCTCCTGCAATGATGACAGGCACATAATGTATTTAGTTTTCTGTCCCAAAGGAGTGATCTTTCTTGCTGCTTTATAAATCATCTCCAATTGAACTTATGAGATGATGTCATCTGAAACAGTTTTGCTTAAAATATGTACTATTAAGATTACAACTAGAATGACTGTACATGTTGTGCTGCACCAGCCAAATAAGTTTTTTGGGTGGACAGTAATAACTTTTGTGCCAGAACAAGTCCCGTTCCAGGTTTTCATGGGAGCTAGGTGACAGAGTACTTATGGGCCCCTTTGGTACAGCCCCTTTTCCTTGAACTGCACCCATTTGGCCATTCCCCTTTGACTCTACCTTTTCTTCTTTAACCACTTCTTTTTCCATTTTGATTTGCTTACTCTGGTAAAGAGAAATTATGCACCATTTTGCTTTCTTGGCTACTTTTTGTTATTTTCCTTAAAACCAGAAAGAAGAAAATATGTATTACATGATTATATTTAGAGTGGTATTCAATAAAATTTGCATCTGGCCTTTGCTTGACCAGAACTGTCTGCAGCCTGCACCAACACAAGATTCCAGATAAGGGGAGAGTGAGATACAAAGAACACCAGAAGTTAATTCTCTAGAGCAATGTACTTTTTTGGCACTGTTGTCATAGCATTGGCCACAAATATTAGACACCAGCAATTCATACTTTTCTGCCACCCTGACCAACTCAGTGCTTGCAAATCCTTTTCATGTCTGTGACATGCAGGGGTTTTTTTTTTTTAATCTCCTGATGTCCACTGATTTTCTATTACAAATACAAATACAATACCTTTATTGGCATAAAATATCAAATACACATGCAGCAGAGCCTCAAGATAGGCTGGAGGGGTATCACATTCCGAATTGCCTTAACATGAGCCTCTCCTCCTAGTTACCTCATAAAAAAAATTTGCTACAGGTTCCAGAATTTCTATATTATGCGAAGACAATAAAGAACTAATTTTATGCTCATCAGATTGGCCCAAAAGGGGGTGCAACACAGGTTCAATATAAACAACACGGATGTCATAGTGTAATTTACAGTGCAATAGCACATCGCACAATTGCACTCATATCACACGCTAGCAAGGTCATGCTCAAGATCCTACAAGCTAGGCTTCAACAGTACGTGGATAGAGAACTACCAGAAGTACAAGCTGGGTTTCGAAGAGGTAGAGGAACTAGAGATCAAATTGCCAACATTCGCTGGATTATGGAGAAAGCAAGAGAGTACCAGAAAAATATCTACTTCTGCTTCATTGACTATGCTAAAGCTTTTGACTGTGTGGATCACAACAAACTATGGCAGGGCCTTAAAGAGATGGGAGTACCAGACCACCTCACATGTCTCTTGAGAAACCTGTATAAGGGCCAAGAAGCGACAGTTAGAACCGGATATGGAACAACTGATTGGTTCAGCATAGGAAAAGGAGTACGACAAGGATGTATATTGTCGCCTTGCTTATTTAATATATATGCAGAGTACATCATGCGAAATGCTGGCCTGGATGAATCACAAGCGGGAATTAAGATTGCTGGGGAAAAGATCAACAACCTCAGATATGCAGACGATACCACTCTGATGGCAGAAAGTGAAGAGGACCTCAAGAGCCTCTTGCTCAGGGTAAAAGAGGAGAGCGCAAAAGTGGGCTTGAAGCTCAACATCAAAAAAACTAAGATCATGGCATCCGGCCCCATCACTCCTTGGCAAATAGAAGGGGAAGCTGTGGAAGTAGTGACAGACTTCACGTTCCTGGGATCCCAGATCACTGCAGACTGTGACAGTAGTCATGAAATTAAAAGACGCCTGCTCCTTGGGAGGAAAGCGATGGGGAACCTAAACAGCATGATAAAAAGTAGAGACATCACCCTGCCAACAAAAGTCCGCATGGTCAAAGCAATGGTATTCCCAGTAGTCATGTATGGCTGCGAGAGTTGGACTATAAGGAAGGCCGAGCGCCGAAGAATAGATTCTTTTGAACTATGGTGCTGGAGAAGACTCTTGAGAGTGTCTTGGACTGCAAGAAGATCAAACCAGTCAAAAAAAAAAAATACAATACCTTTATTGGCATAAAATATCAAATACACATGCAGCAGAGCCTCAAGATAGGCTGGAGGGGTATCACATTCCGAATTGCCTTAAGATGAGCCTCTCCTCCTAGTTACCTCATAAAAAAAATTTGCTACAGGTTCCAGAATTTCTATATTATGCGAAGACAATAAAGAACTAATTTTATGCTCATCAGATTGGCCCAAAAGGGGGTGCAACACAGGTTCAATATAAACAACACGGATGTCATAGTGTAATTTACAGTGCAATAGCACATGTCCAATGGATTCAATTTCCCCCATCCCACAGGGGCACAATCTATCTTTATAGGGAATTTTCTTGAACCTTCCCGATAGAACAGCTGAGGGAAGGACGTCGAACCGTGCTAGCATGAAAGCCCTACGAAGATGGGGCTGAATCAGTTTTGCCAGGTATCCTGAGGAAATGTGGCTAAAAGAAAGTCCCATACTCATGGGAGAGCAATGTCTGTGCGCCAGTCTTCTCAGATCTTGCACCTCTATATCAAGGAGTCTTTGTTTGAGTAAGGCAAAAGCCTTCTGCTCAGACAAAAGTACCAAGTCATCAAAACTAAAGCCGATTATAGAATTTTTTTTCTCTATATTAATCAACCAAGTCGATAGATGGGATTCAGTTAACATGTGCACCACAAGACTGTTTGGGCCACATCTAAAATGAAGGCGCAGCCAAAATTTGAAGGTTATGGTCCATGCCATCGTAATTAACCGTCTTTGGGTTGTCTCCAGGCACATAGCTGCATATGGTACGCAAGCTGGTAGCCCCAAGATTTTCTTCAGGAACTTAGATTGAACACGTTC
This sequence comes from Gekko japonicus, assembly GCF_001447785.1. NCBI lineage: Eukaryota > Metazoa > Chordata > Lepidosauria > Squamata > Gekkonidae > Gekko > Gekko japonicus. The sequence goes on along the minus strand of NW_015172051.1, from coordinate 50,423 downwards.
TACAGCTTCATTACAAGCCGAGACCCAAATTGGGATACCATAAAGCAGTTTGGCGGGTATTTTGTGGTTGAATACTTTAAGAGCAGTGGGAATATATTGATGTCCTTTGGTGTAAAAGAAACGGGCAATAGCAAGGGCGTTGTTAGTTGATGACTTAACTGCTTCTTTAATATGTGTAGCCCAGCTGTTAGTATAATTGAAATAGATGCCCAGGTATCTATGGCATTTGACTTGTTCGATTTTTTCCCCCTGTATAATCCACTTAATGGGCTTCCAACTTTTCTCGAACACAATGATTTTGGATTTATCGAAGTTCAGGGACAACTTGTTCTTATTGCAATAAGCAAGAGCTTGAGCAAGCATCCTTTTCATCCCCATTTCTGAGAGCGAGAGCAGGACAGCATCGTCCGCATACAAAAGTAACGGGACATGCCACTCACCCAGTTTAGGGCAATGGCCATCAATACTCCTCATAAAGGGGTCTAAATCATTTAAGAAGAGGTTAAACAGGGTTGGCGCAAGAATGCAGCCCTGCTTAACTCCCACGTTAATGGGAATCTTAGCTGTTAAGTCCCCCTTATTAGAATATCTAATCTGACAGGTGTTTCCAGAATGCAGATTTTTAATCAAGAACAGTAGTCGCTTGTCTATCCCCATGTCACTTAATTTCTCCCACAGAATATCCCTGGGCACTGAATCAAAGGCACCCTTGAGATCCAGGAAAGCCGCATATAATTTCATACCCTTCCCTGATTTGTATTTATTAATTAAGTGATTAAGGACAATGCAATGGTCTAAAGTTGACTTGCCCTGACAAAACCCAATCTGCTCTATCCCAAGGACTTGCTGCTCTAATATCCAAGACTTAAGCTTTGTGGCCAAATGTTTGGCGTAGAGCTTTCCAATGATGGACAAAAGACTTATTGGTCTGTAGTTACTTGGGAGCTGGCAATCTCCCTTTTTGAAGATCGGTACTATTATGGCATTTTTCCAGTCATCTGGTATTTGACCGGTCTTATCTATAGCAGTGAATAAATCTGCCAGAAAGGGAGACCACCACTGAGAGAAAACTTTTATGGCCTCAGGTGGTATATAATTTTTCTATGATTTTCTATTAAGAAAAACAGTGTGTGTGTTTGTGTGTGTGTGTTAGAGTGGGCAAATTGTCACTCAGTGCCTTAGTGAGAATTTACCAGATGCTTGGTTTCTCAACTAATCCACCACCATAAAGTAATAAAGGTGACTGTTTTATTGCAGTCTGAAGTTTGCAAGTTTTGACAAAGGCTGCAATTACACACATTAAATAATCCACTTTCAATACACTTTTGAATTGGATTTTGCCAGTTCACACAGTAAAATCCAGTGGGAAAGTACATTGAAAGTGGATTATTTAGTGTGTGTGATCACAGCCAATTATTTCACAGCAGGGTTGTACTTCACCACCTGCCCCACCTCAGCCAAGCAGAGCCACCCATCACATTATGAAATATGGAGAGTTTAACATGAAGGTTATGCCAAATTAGCAGTATCTACTCTCTTAGCTCTAGTGGAAAGTAGTGCTATCATTAAAAGTGCAATAGATTATTGTCAGCGATAGAGATGGGTGTTTATTAACTCTGGGGTCCCCACAAAAAATTCCTATTGCAGATCAGACTCCAGACACTCAAGGGTTTGTTTTCAGTCCAAAATAGATCTGGATTGCAGTGAAGCTTCCACAGTTGGCACCTGGCAATCAAGTAGTCATCAGATGACTGGGCCTATAAACCTTAGACCTGACAGAAGACATCATATGGCAAGGCAGTAAATAATGGGATATCTCCTGTCTTTGACCCCCTGTCTCAGCCACCTATGGAAAATGTATGTGTGTGGGGGGGGGGGAATGCAACAATCTCCTTTGTGTTGTGTCACCTCTGGAAATCACATCAGGGCAACACTCTAGGATTTGACCAAAATGCTACAATTTAACTTCTGGTTTTGCACCAGAAGTGAAATCCCATATTGGTGAGACATTGTAGAGATTGTCCCTGCCCCCAATTTCTCCCACTGGGTTGCAAGTTGTTTCCTGGAGGTAATGTTATTCATATTGTACAATCTGAAGGTTTCATGAAGGTCTACAAAAATCCTGCTCATGCACCACATATTCAGGTAAGTTAAACAATGGAAGTGACCATGTCCTGCATCTTCAAGTTACCGCAGAATCAGACTGAGAAAGGCTATGTCATTTGATAAGAAAGGTTTTAATGAAATTGAGGCTGATAGGCTGCACCCAAGGATGATATACCCCATTTAACACAGTATGTATGCTTTTAGCTTTGTAGACACAACCCACCATCCACCCATGATCCCCTTATTATAGACTGATATCCTTTGACCCATATCTTTTAGTCTGCAGTTCCATTGTACATTGTGTTTAGCAAGATCATAACTTTGCTTCTCAGTCCAGCAGCTGTGATGCACACCAGAACTTGCAATATTGTTCAGACAAACAGTTATAGTTACTAAATCTGTCAACTTGATCTTTAAACCTGTTTCAGGATGTACAAATTCCCTAATATTCAAAGCCAATTTACAAGCACTGCATGTAATATAAAGGAGAAAAGGGAAATTTAATAGGATCACTTGTAGGTTTCAATGATCTTTGAAGTCTTACTCCATAAGGAATTTTATTAACAAACATTGGCACTTAGTGGAGGACATCCCAAGTTGTAGTTTGTCCCCCCCCCCCCGGATTGGCTATAAAAGAACCCTAAGAGTCTATGTGATTTTCTTAGATGGGATATGCAATCTAATGCACATAGTAATTCAGAACTGAATGGGCATTTCTCATGTGGGTCATGCATGCGGGTTATATATTCTTTATTCAATACAGTTTACTTTTGATATATTTTCATACACAGTTGTTTTTGTTCTTTCTGATCTATATATTGTGTAGGTATCGATTTCTCACAGAATCCGCATTGCTGTCAGACAGCAATCTAGCCTCTGTTTGAAAACCTCCAAAGAAGGAAAGCCCACCACCTCCTGAGGAAACCTGTTCCACTGAGTAACCGCTCTGTCAGGAAGTTCCTCCTAATGTTTAACTGAAAACTCTTTTTATTTAATTTCACCCTGCTGGTTCTGGTCTGATCTTTTGGGGCAACAGAAAGCAACTCCACACCATACTCTATATGACAGCCCTTCAAGTACTTGAAGAGTGTTATCATATTACCTCTCAGTTATCTTCTCTCCAGGTTAACATATTTATTCATTCATTCATTCATTCATTCATTCAATTTTTATCCCACCCTCTCTGCCGAAGGCAAGCTCAGGGCAGCTTAAAATAAAATGTTAAAAATATATTAAAACACATGTGCTTATACAATACAGCATCATAAATACAAAACATACCAATTCATAATACAAAATAAAATAAAATAAAGTGCTGGTAGCAATGGTGTCCCGGAGGCCATGATGGAATATGCCCGAAAATGGCCCCCATCAACATCCAGCATAGCTGGCTATTGATGTCAGTTCAGTTAGCATTTTTGGTGTTGTTGATGTTATTAGTGGCGGCTTCTAATCAAAGGCCTGGTGGAAGAGCTCCATTTTACAGGCCCTGCGGAACTGTAAAAGGTCCCACAGGGCCCTGGTGTCTTCCAGGAGTTCATTCCTCCACTGAGAAGGCCCTCACCCTGTTGGAAGCCAGGCTGACGTCTTTCGGCCCAGGGAGGGCCAAACAGTTCTGCGTCCCTGACCTCAGTGCTCTCTGGGGAACATGCGGGGAAAGGCCCTGTGGGGAAAGGGCCTGTGGAACTGTAAAAGGTCCCGCAGGGCCCTGATGTCTTCTGGGAGTTCATTCCACCAATATGGAGCCGCCACTGAGAAGGCCCTCGCCCTGGTAGAATCCACTCTGGCATCTTTCAGTCCAGGGAGGGCCAACAGTTTTGCAACCCTGACCTCAGCGCTTTCTGGGGAACATGTGGGGAAAGCCAGCTCCTTCCTCATAGGACATAGGAAAACCTTTCATCATAGGACATAGGAAAGCCAGCTCCTTCAACCTTTCCTCATATGACTTGGTCTCCAGACCCCTCACCATCTTTGTTGCCTTCCTCTGGACATGTTCCAGCCTGTCTATATCCTTCTTAAACTGTGGTGCCCAAAACTGAACACAATACTATAGGTGAGGTCTAACCAGAGTAGAGTAAAGTGATACCACCACTTCATGTGATCTGGACACTATACTTCTATTGATAGAGCCCAAAGTTGCATTTGCCTTTTAAACTCCTGCATCCACTACTGACTCATGTTCAGTGTATGGTCTACTAAGACCCCTAGATCCTTTTTGCACGTACTACTACCAAGACAAGTGTCCCCCAGCCTGTAATTTTGCATTTGATTTTTCCTACCTAAATGCATATCTTTACATTTATCTCCATTGAAAATCATTTTATTTGTTTTAGGCTAGGCTTGTTAGGTCAGTTCTGGTTGCAAAGGCTTCCATTAAAGATTCATAATCACACTGATTACCAAGTGACAAATTTTGTATGTTTTTGATGATATTCCTAAAAACAATGATGAGTTGTTGGGTTGTTGCTGTTTTGGGGGTTTTCTCCTGGAGATTTTATATTTGACATCCCATGAATTGTGGCTGTTGTTTTACTCTTCTTTTGTGGTTGTGATCTGTTTTGTTTTAATGAATTTTGTAACTTATTCATTGATATCCCTGTTCAGTCAGGGGTCATTTTGTAGAAAAAAAGCTGCAAGAGCTCATTAGCATAACTCATTAGCATATGCCAAACCCCCTGACATCACCGGAAGTGTGCACCAGCCCCTCTGACAGGCAGAAGCACCTGGGATCCATTCTTTCCCCCCTCTCCCTTCCCTTCGCCTCCAAGTCGGGCAAAGGAAAAGGGGAGGGGGAGGATCTCAGGTGCTTCTGCCTGACAGAGGTGCTGGCGTGCCCACAGCCAGCCTGGGTGAATTATAGAATCATAGACAGAGTGGGAAGGGACCTCCAGGGTAATCTAGTCCAACCCCCTGCACAATGCAGGAAATTCACCAATCCCCCCCACACACCCCAGTGACCCCTGTTCCATGCCCAGAATATGATAAGAAAAACCTCCAAAATCACTGTGGGCCAAACTGGCCTGGAGAAAAATAGCTTCCTGGCCCCAAAGTGGCGATCAGCATTTCCCTGGGCGTGTAAGAAAGGGCCACAAGAACTAAGCACTGATACAGCCCTTCCTGCTCTACCTCTCGTGATTTGCCTAAGTTCACACAATCAGCATTATGATCCTTTTAAAGTTGAAAGCATGATATAAATGCAAAGGACTATTTGTAAGATTATCTGTAAGACACAAGACCAGGACGCATCTCACTTCTGGCAATCACTTGGAGAGACCCTATCACTCAGCTTCCATTGCCCCACACACACCCCACACTGGAATAAGAACATAATATCAGGCCATACCACATTGCAATAAAGCCCCTACAACTGTATACAGAAATACTGAGCTTCCCTACCATTTGCCACAACTAGCCCACCACACAACCAGGATCAAGACTCCTAAGTGGACCAACAGACAGGCATACACTCGTTTGAGAAACTGAGTATTACATTACAACACCTCTGGAACATTACAGATCAGTAGAGGCAGCACTGCACAGTGGTCAGAGTTGCAGATTGATGTGGGGAGACCCAGGTTTGTATTCTCACTCTGCTGGCTGAGTGACCCCGGGCCAAATCTCCCCTTCTCTACCTAACCTACCCCACAGGGTTGTTGTGAGGATGAAATGGAGACTCATGGGCAGGGTCCCCAGCTTCCCTGGCAGGAACACTATGTTAAGAAATCTCTCACAATTATGCAGCCATAGCAGGCAGGAGGGAAGGAGGCGAATACCTCCAGCGCCAGAGACTTGTAGAAGAAGAGTCAAACTTTGGGGACTCACCCGTGCACCAGAGGGCCAAGGCAGCAGGAGGCAAGAAGCCTGGGCGAGCTGGGCTCCTCCATGCCTGGCAGAAGATGAGGTGCAAAGCCAAGAGGTGGGCAAGCAGAAGAGGCACTCAGCCAGCAGCACAAGCTGCGTGCAAAGAAACCCCCGCCGCCCCAAGCTTCAGGGCTGCCTCATGAAAGAAGTGCGGAGGCCAGACTCGCAAATGAGAAAAAGCAAGCTCAGGGTTCGTGGGTCGCATTTCGGACTGTGGAAGAGGAACCGGCTCCATTCCTGGAGTTCTCTCGAGTTCCTACGCTTTTGGTTTTGCTTTTTGCCAATCCACCTCCCAAGACTGCTCCAGGTGCTCCAGCCTGAGGGCTGCTGGGGCTTCC
>NW_015172051.1:0-44063 GCF_001447785.1 Gekko japonicus | reverse complement strand
TGCAGGCCAAATCAGATTCTCTGATCTGAATCAGCTTCCCGCAGTTCGGCCCCATTATATCCTATAGGCCTTTGAAGTCAATGGCAAAAACATAGGGTATATTCTGGGGGCTGGAGGAGAGGGAGTTTGAGGGAGAGGCTCCAAAACCGCAGGGTAGCTACTGGAGCCTCTCCCCAAGACACCTGCCATGTTTCAGGAACATTGAACCAGGTGGTCCAATTCTATGGGTCCCCAAACAGGTTGCCCCCATCCCCTCTATTGTTCTCTGTGGTGGGGGGAAAGTTACTTTTTCCCCACCATAGAGAACAATGGAGGGGATAGGGGCAACCTGTTTGGGGACCCATAGAATTGGACCCCCTGGTCCAATGGTCTTCAAACCTGGTTGGGATCTTGGGGAGAGGCTCCAGCAGCTACCCTGCGGGTTTGGAGCCTCTCCCTCAGACTCCCTCCCCTCCAGCCCCCAGAATATACCCTATGTTTTTGCCATTGACTTCAATGGCTCATAGGATATAATGGGGCCGAAATTGACATTTGGCTGGCCCTTTTTCAGGCCGGCATTCTAGCGCGGAGCCTGAAAAAGGAGAGGAGGGGGCGGCAGCTCTGCAGGCCGTTTTTCAGGCCCGGCGCTCCGGCGCTGAGCCTGAAAAAGGCGGGGAGGGCAGCTCAGCAGTCCCACCCCCCCTGGTGGTTGCAGCTGCCGCCAAAATCGGCGGTGGCCATAACTTTTTAAAGAGCCCCTAAGGACAGCTGGGGGAGCCAGAATTACCTCTTGCACAACAGATGGAATTTGCCCCTACAAGTCCAAGGCCACCACCCTGAGGCAGCAGTCCCCCCCCCCCTGGTGGTTGCAGCTGCCGCCAAAATCGGCGGTGGCCATAACTTTTTAAAGAGCCCCTAAGGACAGCTGGGGGAGCCAGAATTACCTCTTGCACAACAGATGGAATTTGCCCCTACAAGTCCAAGGCCACCACCCTGAGGCTCAGGGAGGCAGGAGAACATAATCCCCACGGGCATCACAGCTGCCACTGACAACAGCAGCAGTGGCCATAACTTTCCCCGAAAGAGAGCTGGGGGAGCCAGAATGCCCTCTTGCATGTGATGTCTGAGCGGCAGGTGGGATTTGCCCCTACAAGTCCAAGGCCACCACCCCAGGTCTCAGGAAGGCGGGAGAACGTTTCGCCCTGCCCCCCGTGAGTGTCGCAGCTCCCGCCGAGAACAGCGGCGTTGGCCATAACTTTTTAAGGAGCCCCGAAGGAGAGCTGGAGCCAGAATGACCTCTCGCGTGTGATGTCCGAGCAGCAATGCCAGAATGAACTCTTGCGTGTGATCCGCTCGGACATCACACGTGAGAGGTGGAATTTGCCTCTACAAGTCCAAGACCACCACCCTGGGGCTCAGGGAGGCAGAAGAACGTTTCACCCTGCCCCTCCGTGGGCGTCGCAGCTGCCGTCGAGAATAGCAGGCAGCGGCCATATCTTTTTAAAGAGCTGGGGGAGCCAGAATGACAACGCCATTCGGACATCACACATGAGAAGTGGAATTTGCCCCTACAAATCCAAGGCCACCACCCCGGGGCTCAGGGAGGCAGGAGAACATTTGGGCCTTCCCTGCATCGCAGCTGCCACTGAGAACAGCAGCGGCGGCTATAACTTTTTAAAGAGCCCCAAAGAAGAGCTGGGGGAGCCAGAATGACCTCTCGCATGTGATGACATCACACGTGAGAGGTGCAATTTGCCCCTATGAGTCCAAGGCCACCATTTTGCCCCACCCCCCATGGGTGTCGCAGCTCCCGTTAAGAACAGCGGCGGCAGCCATAATTTTTAAGGAGCCTCGAAGGAGAGCTGGGGGAGCCAGAATGACCTCTCGGGTGAGAGGTGGAATTTGCCCCTACCCGTCCAAGGCCACCACCCCGGGGCTCAGGGAGGCAAGAGAATGTTTCACCCCACCCCCTGTGGGCGTCGCAGATGTTGCTGAGAACAGCGGCGGCAGTCATAAATTTTTAAAGAGCCCTGAAGGAGAGCTGAGGGAGCCAGAATGACCTCTCACATATGATGTCCAAACATCACACAGGAGAGTTGGAATTTGCCCCTACGATTCCAAGGCCACCACCCCGGGGCTCAGGGAGGCAAGAGAATGTTTCACCCCACCCCCTGTGGGCGTCGCAGATGTTGCTGAGAACAGCGGCGGCAGTCATAAATTTTTAAAGAGCCCTGAAGGAGAGCTGAGGGAGCCAGAATGACCTCTCACATATGATGTCCAAACATCACACAGGAGAGTTGGAATTTGCCCCTACGATTCCAAGGCCACCACCCCGGGGCTCAGGGAGGCAAGAGAATGTTTCACCCCACCCCCTGTGGGCGTCGCAGATGTTGCTGAGAACAGCGGCGGCAGTCATAAATTTTTAAAGAGCCCTGAAGGAGAGCTGAGGGAGCCAGAATGACCTCTCACATATGATGTCCAAACATCACACAGGAGAGTTGGAATTTGCCCCTACGATTCCAAGGCCACCACCCCGGGGCTCAGGGAGGCAAGAGAATGTTTCACCCCACCCCCTGTGGGCGTCGCAGATGTTGCTGAGAACAGCGGCGGCAGTCATAAATTTTTAAAGAGCCCTGAAGGAGAGCTGAGGGAGCCAGAATGACCTCTCACATATGATGTCCAAACATCACACAGGAGAGTTGGAATTTGCCCCTACGATTCCAAGGCCACCACCCCGGGGCTCAGGGAGGCGGGGGAACATTTCCCCCCGTTGCCCAACTGATGGCTCATGGGAGCAGTGGGCGGAGCTTATGTGCCCACCCCCTGGGCTCCTGACTGACGGAGTGGTGGTCCGGTGTGCTCCGGCAGGAATCGAGGCCGGTCCCTGTTTTCTCCAAAGCCCGGACTCAACATGGTTTACATATCAAAACTGAAAACAGTTCAGATTTGGAAAGCAAAGGTTTTTGTAAAGCACTTTCTCAATATCCTTAAAATAAAAACCATAGTAGAGCTATAGTGAAAAATGTATATTTCAAAGGTCCTCCAGCACCATAGTTCAAAAGCATCTATTCTTCGGCGCTCGGCCTTCCTTATAGTCCAGCTCTCGCAGCCATACATGACTACTGGGAATACCATTGCTTTGACCATGCGGACTTTTGTTGGCAGGGTGATGTCTCTACTTTTTATCATGCTGTTTAGGTTCGCCATCGCTTTCCTCCCAAGGAGCAGGCGTCTTTTAATTTCATGGCTGCAGTCACAGTCTGTGGTGATCTGGGATCCCAGGAACGTGAAGTCTGTCACTACTTCCACGACTTCCCCTTCTATTTGCCAAGGAGTGATGGGGCCGGATGCCATGATCTTAGGTTTTTTTTATGTTGAGCTTCAAGCCCACTTTTGCGCTCTCCTCTTTCACTCAGAGCAAGTGGCTCTTTAGGTCCTCTTCACTTTCTGCCATTAGAGTGGTATCGTCTGAATATCTGAGGTTGTTGATCTTTTCCCCAGCAATCTTAATTCCCGCTTGTGATTCATCCAGGACAGCATTTCGCATGATGTACTCTGCATATTAATTAAATAAGCAAGGTGACAATATACATCCTTGTCGTACTCCTTTTCCTATGCTAAACCAATCAGTTGTTCCATATCCGGTTCTCACTGTCGTTTCTTGACCCTTATACAGGTTTCTCAAGCGACATGTGAGGTGGTCTGGTACTCCCATCTCTTTAAGGACCTGCCATAGTTTGTTGTGATCCACACAGTCAAAGGCTTTAGTCACACATGTGATCCACACAGTCAAAGGGTAGTTGTACATATTATTAAGGAAAGAGCCAGAGTCCAATAGCACCTTAAAGACTAACAAAATTTGTGGCAGGGTATGATCTTTCATGAATTACTGCTCAAAGTGAGCAGTGACTCACAAAAGCTCATACACTGCCACAAATTTTGTAAATCTTTAAGGTGATACTGGACTGTAGCTCTTTTCTACTGTTACAGACTAACATGGCTACTCATTTTGATATATTATCAAGGGAAATGCTAATTCATTCCCACTAGGTCTGGATAGATCTATTTCTTCTGTTCTGGATAGGGTCCTCTAGGGGTACAGTGTGGGAGTACGTCTTGATTAGGGATGGGCATGAACTGCAAAACTGTGGTTTGGATCAGTTCATGGTTTGTGACATGCCTGTTTTGCAAACCATGAACTGTCATGAACTTTTAAGTGCCAAATGAACCAGTTCAGTTTGTGAATTGGTAGAACAGCCCCCCCCCAATTCTAGAGACACCAAACTTGCAGGGATTTTCAGCTGACTCTCCTCTACCTGCCCTCCAAGTTTGATGAGGATTGGATTTACGAGGTCCAAGTTATGTCCCCCCAAAGAAGGTGCCCCTAAAAATGTGCTTTCTGGGGAAATGACAGGTGCAGGTTCAGTAGGCTGAGGAGTGTATAGAATGGTTCCTGTGCAGGGGACCTCCCCTGGATGCTCCTCTATATGCCCTCCAAGTTCCACCACCCCTGTTTTTTCTCTGTCTGGAAATATATCCATTCACAAACCACCACAAACTGCTGTGGAAAGTTCATGCCAGTTGATCTGTAATGAACTTGAGTTTGCAAACCATGAACCGAGCAAAATTTGTCATGAACTTTCATTCACGAGCCAGTTTTAGCCCACCTGTATTCTTGCTCTGACAGCTTTTGGATGGCCAAACGGTCACAAAGAAAAGGGTGCCTTTTACCAGTTTACAACTGCTGCAGCAACTCCTAGCTTCAAGTCAAGTTGATGGGAACAAATGGGAACATTTCAGTGTTAGCTCTTCTTCTGCAAACTATTTTCTCCACAGAAGCTTGTTAGATCTGTTTTGTCCTGGTTTTCCAGAAATTAGTAAAGACATTTTTATTTCAACAAATGTTTAAAGAATGAGGTAAATGACTCATTTTTTTACCTGATGCTGCTTATTTTTTTTTTAAATAGTGGCCAATTGAAAATGATTTTGAGTCTAATTTTGAAACATTATTTAAAAAAAATCAGAATGCTTTTGATGCTGTGCTTTCACTTGTTTACTATTTTTATTATTTTTGTGTGTGAGCTTTCACAGTTGGTCCCTGGACCATGTTAGCTGGATGCACCACATACACACACACACACACACACACATACCACACACATTCCAAATAAATAACCCTGTATAATCATTTGTTTCCTTACTTTGGCCCATTGTGACTATTATGAGACATTTCTAATTAATGACACTGAGAGTGAGCTCATATCCCTTTGGTCTGAACTGCTTTATCACTAACCAGTGAATTGTAGCCTTAAAACAAGGTGGGGTCAAGAGGCTTATTTATCTAACACACTGAATTCTATAAATGTGTTAAAGGAAAAAAGGACCTTTTGGGGTCTCCCTCCTCCAGGGTATTAGTCATGGTTTGTAGTTCGTGGGAAAAATGTAGGAAGTCTCAAAATTGTGTCCCATTATTTCAATTTCTCTCAGTCTTTGAATTCCAAAGTGAATTTCCTATTCTTCCTTTATAAGTTGGCTAGAAGGGTACCAAGAGTCTTTGGAGAGCAACACCTGCAGGTAGTTATATTCAAAGGCATGACTTTTCCAGGAAGTTTCTGAACGGCATGGTTATTGTTCTGGGAAGGATAAAGACCTAGGTTCTTTACCTGACTGGCAGAAGGATTCCAGCACCAATAGGACTCTAAACATTGTTTTAGAAGTAATGAGTCCTGCTGGTTTCATCCTGCAAGACACTGAAATCCCACAGGGCAACATGGCTAGGAATAAAACAGAGGGCTGGAGCTCGTAATGAGTTTCCTATCCACAGAGGCCATCAAGCTTTTATACTATTTCTTTTCTTTCCTGCAGCTTCAACAAAGGACCACAGAGCTGTGGGCGACACTCTTGCTCCTGAAGCACACAGAAAACTTGGCAGAAATGTACACTTCAGAAATAATAAGAGATCGTTCTCCAAAATAAAAGCATAATAATAATTACAACACAAGCAAAAGGAAGTTAAATATGTAAGCCTGTTTTGCCAACATGGGTGAACCAAATGAACTGAGCTGTCAGAGGCAAGGTGGGTCAAAACTGCAGGGGTGGGGGAGGGTAGTATGGTAATGCCTGAAACAAGTAATGTTGGCTGTCATAGTAAACCTCCTTGGATAACATGGGAAAGAAGAAGAAGAGATTAGATTTTTACCCCACCCTTCACTACCCAAAGGTGTCTCAGAGCGGCTTACAATCTCCTTTCCTTTCCCCTCGCCACAACAGACACCCTGTGAGGTAGGCGGGGCTGAGAGAGCTCTGACAGAAACTGCTCTTTTTCAAGAACAGCTCTTATCAGAACTACGGCTTGCCCAAGGTCATCCAGCAGATACAAGTGGAGGAGTGGGGAATCAAACCCGGTTCTCCCAGGTTAGAGTCCACACACAACTACTACACCAAACTGGCTCTCTGGAGCAATCCTTGATCAATCCATTGGAAAATCCCTTAAAACTAATCCTTGATCAATCTGACAGTCCCCCCCTCTTTTTCTCTCTTTCCTACCACACTTTCTCTCAGGCAAAGCATGACAGAATAAAATCAATTTGCATCCACTTTTCACATCAGAATAGCAAAATGCAAATATGTAAGTGATGACTATTTTCCAAATGAACTATTGAGATGATCCTCAGCTATAGCTATGTTGGTTTTAGGGCCAATTTTGGATTTTTATGAGTGAGTCTTTATTAATTGGTCACTAACTCCTATCCCCAATCTATTTGCAATATAGAGAGGATACGGATAGGCACAGAATAAATTGTTCACATGTACTCTCAGCAAGGCATCAGATTGGCTGCTCTAGAAAACAGGATGCTGGAGTAGATGGGCTTGGTCTGATTTAAGAGAGCTTATGTTTATATAAATTCTCAAGAGAGAGCCAGTTTGGCATAGTGGTTAAATTCACGGACTCTAATCTGGGAGAACCGGGTTTGATTCCCCACTCCTCCACTTACACCTGCTGATGTGACCTTGGGTCAGTCACAAGCTCTAGCACAGCTGTCCTTGAAAAAGAGCAGTTTGTGTCAGAGTTCTCTCAGCCCAACCCACCTCACAGGGTGTCTGTTGTGGGGAGGGGAAGGGAAAGGAGTTTGTAAGCTGCTCTGAGACTCCAAGTGAAGGGTGGGGTATAAATCCAATCTCTTCTTCTTCTTCTTCTTCTTCTTCTTCTTCTTCTTCTTCTTCTTCTTCTTCTTCTTCTTCTTCTTCTTCTTCTTCTTCTTCTTCTTCTTCTTCTTTTATAGAATACAGACACTTGGAGCAAATGCAGATGTTACAGAGAACAACCTGTGAGAAATTATCTGTGCACAGCCTAGTTTACAAGCGTTTACCACATGATGCTCCAAGGTACCACTGGGAAGGATTTGGAGATTCACAAGGAGACTGATCTGCTCCATACATTAGCTGCCTCTAAAACCTGTGGACTAGATGGAGAGTAAAAGCATAGCTAGTTTGGTGTAGTGGTTAAGAGTGCAGACTCTAATCTGGGAGAACTTGATTTGATTCCTGACTCCTCCACAAGCAGCTGCTGGTGTGACCATGTGTCAGTCATAAGTTCTCTCAGAGCTATTCTTTCAAGGGCAGTTCTCGAGAGAGAGATCTCAGCCCCACCTACCTCACAAGGTGTCTGTTGTGGGGAGAGGAAGGGAAAAGGATTGTAAGGCACTGTGAGACTCCTTCGGGTATTGAAGGCCGGGGTATAAATCCAATCTCTTCTCTTCTACTACTCAGTACCAGAGTTCCACAGCTGCTCAGCAAATTACCTCAGATAGACATGACTTCTCAAAAATTATGGTGCCTTAAAGAAAAGTGTGTGAAGGGCTTCAGCATCATTCAGTGTATCCAATTCCTACAAACCATACAAGACTTAAACAGAGGCAATGGTGAAACTGGGGTCCCCAACTAATTGCAAAGATGATGGTGGGCCTTGATCCACTGACATAGAGCTTGACAGACATATTAGTACAGCCTTGAAATGGTATGGTAACATATGAACTGAACCATTGTAAAATTGTACTGTTTCAGATTTTCTTTCTTTTTTGTCATTTTTTTTTGGGGGGGGGAGACAAGAGAAGCAGTTAGAAAGTGGTGTTCACATGTTTCCCCTTCAAGCCTTAGTGCTAAATACTTCTATATTTAATATTTTAGCATTAGCGCTTCATTAAAGGTCTATTGTTGCCTTCTTTAATGAGATAAGTTCAAAAAGTTTTACACATGGTTAAGAAAGGTGCATTTGCTACTGACAGTTTTGGTTGCTCATGATCTGTATCTTTTAAAGAGAAGTTTCCCAGACTAAACAGGATTAACTTACATGATTATGAACTACAGCAACAGAACAAAGCCTTGAAAAAATAATCCAGTGGCTGCTGTCCAGATGGCATGTTGTAGTATATAATAAAGTATAATAAAGAATAATAAAGGATTACAGCATTTTAGAAAAGGAAGCACATTAGGGCAATTACAAATTCTAATTAAAATACATAGAAATATTAAGAGTTGTAAAAAAAAAAGCTTAAAAGAAATACCGGTACCATGTAAAAAATGTTTTACAATTAAAGCCAACATCCTATATGGGAACAAAACAGGAAACAGTATAAGATGTCTAGAGGAAACAACAGGGGGCTTAATCCAATACCTTCCCCCCTATAGCTGATATGAACTGTTGATATTTTTCACAGTGGGCTGCATGCACACAGATACTACCTGGATTAGGGGAGATCTTCACACACAAGGTAACTGAATTGGGGTGAATATGTGCCATGTAAGCCTCATATGTTGCCTGTTAATTCCAATGAATGTTGGTGCATCTAATTTCATTCATTAGCTATTTGTTGTGCATAAAGTGTCCTGTCCAGAGAAACACTCCAGAAGATATGGACATATAGTAGGCCCTTTTACCTTTCTTTCCCAAACAGTGGCTAATAATATTACAGCACATTGTGTACTACCTGAACACTTATAAATTTATTTTATTTATTTATTAGTTGTATTTATACCCCGCCTTGCCTGACAAGCTTTAAAAAGAAGCTTGAAGTGTGTTCGATTCAGTGAACATAAGTACATAAGAGACGCCAATGTTGGATCAGGCCAAAGGCCCATCTAGTCCAACACTCTGTCACACTCTGTCACACAGTGGGGCCAGGACATTAGAAGCCCTCCCACTGTTGCCCCCCCCAAGCACCAAGAAGACAGAGCATCACTTGCCCCAGAGCCCCTATCTATGTTGTTGTTGTTCAGTCGCACAGTCGAGTCCGACTCTTCGCGACCCCATGGACAATCTCCCGCCAGGCTCTCCTGTCTTCCGCCGTCCTCCGAAGTTGGCTCAATTTCATGTTCGTTGCATCGCTGACACTGTCTAACCATCTCATCCTTTGCCGTCCCCGTCTTCTTTGACCTTCAATCTTTCCCAGCATCAGGGTCTTTTCCAGTGAGTGCTCCCTTCTCATTTGGTGGCCAAAGTATTTGAGCTTCAGTTTCATTATCTGGCCTTCCAGGGAACAGTCAGGGTTGATTTCTTTGAGGATTGACTGATTTGTTCTTCTTGCAGTCCAAGGGACTCTCAAGAGTCTCCTCCAGCACCATAGTTCAAAAGAATCTATTCTTCGGCGCTCGGCCTTCCTTATAGTCCAACTCTCACAGCCATACATGACTACTGGGAATACCATTGCTTTGACCATGCGGACTTTTGTTGGCAGGGTGATGTCTCTACTTTTTATCATGCTGTTTAGGTTCGCCATCGCTTTCCTCCCAAGGAGCAGGCGTCTTTTAATTTCATGGCTGCAGTCACAGTCTGCGGTGATCTGGGATCCCAGGAACGTGAAGGTTAATGAATACGGTTTTGACTTCCACCCACCTTGGCAGCCTGCTGGGAAAAAATGAATCTCCTTCAGTCTTGTTAAGCAAGCAGCCATTCTAGAACTGATAAGGATGACATGTGATAGATGCCTGCCTGCTTCCTCTTATCTCTCCCGACTCTTTGAAAAGTTCCTTGGGCAAAAAGAAAGAAAGAAAGAAATAGGGAGGAAAAAATTTACCAAGGTATTGGGGGAGTAAGGTTCCCCCCCCCCTGTTAGATGAAAGCAAGGCAAGGGGTTGAATATTCTTTCAGAGTCCTGTCTGGCCTGGTCCTATCTTGTTTGGACCATTGGTGCCACTGGTTTGGAGTTAGTAGTGGATATAGTGATGACCCTGTGCACAGGTGGCTTTAAAGGTGGGTTAGAGAGATTCACGGAGGAGTGGTCTGTCAATAACTACTAGCCATAGTGACTAATGAGAACCTCCATATTCAGAGGTTTCAGTGCTAGCAGGTAACAGCCGTAGAAGGCCTTAGCCTCCAAACAGAAGAGAGCAATGAGGGCCCCGGTCACACAGGAGGATTTGCCCCGCAAGAGGGACAGATCGGGGGCGCATCAAGCACACCGCAACATCTGGGAAGCATCACGCACCCATCCCCGATCCGTCCCTTCGGCCCGAAAATGCACATTTAAAAGGTACTAGCAACAGAGCACTACCTTCCGGATGATGTGCGGCAACTCCAGGCGTCTGGTCGGGGAAGCGCTGGTAGCCCGTCGCAGCCAGCGCCGTTCCCCATCCCACGCATGCGCACAACTGTGCTACTGCCGGTTTGCTGCACAACATTTGATCAGCTGCCAGAGCATAGAGCCGTGGGGGCACGTCAGATTGCACTCCCGCGGTTCTTTTTGCTCCGGCTCTAATTTGCCTCCTTTTGGCAGTGGATCATCCCGCTCGTTTGACCGGGATCAAGGATGATCAGGGGCCTGGGGACCAAGCCCTACGAGAAAAGTAGGGTTGCCAAGTCTGGCCCACAAGCCGGCGGTGGACTTACAAGGAGGCTCGAAGAGAGGGGAGGGAAGAAGCGTGACGTTCCTATGCCCCCTCCAGGTGACGTACACGTCAGGGATGTCAGTGACGTGCCTACATCACCCGAAAGTGACATACACATATTGGTGACATCGTGGGGGCTACACTCTGTTTTGGGGGCAAAACTCTATGGTTTGAAGCTAATTCTACCATAGAGTTTTGTCCAGAGTGTCACCAGATGTTAGGCACTTTTATGTAGTGGCCCATCACTTGTGGCCCCTCATGGATCACTGCCTTGTCGTGGCGAGGGGGCTTGCGCAGTTCAATGAAGCTGTGGGCTATGCCGTGAAGGGCCACCCAAGACGGACAGGCCACAGCAGAGAACTCAGACCAAGCGTGATCCACCTGGAGAAGGAAATGGCAACCCACTCCAGTATTTTTGCCAAGAAAACCCCATGGACAGTATCAAAAGGCTAAAAGATATGACGCCGGAAGATGAGCCCCTCAGGTCGGAAGGTGTCCAATATGCTACTGAGGAAGAGCAGAGGGCAAGTACAAGTAACCCCAGAAAGAGTGAAGCGGCTGGGCCAAAGCCGAAAGGACGCTCAGTTGTGGATGTGTCTGATGGTGAAAGGAAAGTCCGATGCTGCAAAGAACAATACTGCATAGGAACCTGGAATGTAAGATCTATGAATCAAGGTAAGCTTGACGTGGTCAAAAATGAGATGGCAAGACTGAACATCGATATCCTAGGAATCAGTGAACTAAAGTGGACAGGAATGGGCGAATTTAACTCAGAAGACCATTATATCTACTACTGTGGCCAGGAATCTCGTAGAAAAAATGGTGTGCCCTTTATAGTCAACAAGAGAGTGCAAAAGGCAGTACTGGGATACAATCTCAAAAATGACAGAATGATTTCTGTCCGATTCCAAGGCAAACCATTCAACATCACAGTAATTCAAGTGTATGCCCCAACCACTGATGCAGAAGAGGCTGAAGTAGACCGGTTCTATGAAGACCTACAACACCTCCTAGAACTAACACCAAAAAATGATGTCCTCATCATCATAGGGGACTGGAATGCTAAAGTAGGAAGTGAAAAGGTAACTGGAATAACAGACAAGTTTGGCCTTGGAAAGCAAAATGAAGCAGGGCAAAGGTTAACAGAGTTTTGTCAAGAGAACACACTGGTCATAGCGAACACCCTTTTCCTTCTTCCTATCTATACCTTGTGGCTAATAGCCACTGATGGACCTCTGCTCCATATGCCTATCTAATTCCCTTTTGTCACCGGTCACTGGTTTTCAGGAGAGGAAAAAGGCTCACTGTAAATGTCATTGTACTGATGCTGTAAACTTCAGTTAACTTATTTTGAGTTTCTTTTCTCTTTTGCATTGCTATACCATTATTCCAACTTCTCAAAGGTCTTCAGGATGAGTTTCAGCAGAGTCAAAAGTACAAAAAAAAATAGAAGCTGTAAAAGTAAATCACAATATCTGTGCAAATAAAACCTTTGTAATCAGTGACATACTAAACAAGGCAAACTAATTAAACAGCAATGCCATACTATAATCAACATCAGAAGTCATCTGAAACAAGAAGATACTGCATTTCTAAGGTACCTGCACACAAATTTGCTTTAGCTGATACAGAAATATTTGTTAAATAGAGAGTGGATTACCAAGGGGATGAGAAAGGAAGACCACATCCAATAATTACATAACATCCATTAAAACCCATGGATTATCCCACATAATACACAGTTTATGTACAATTAGGTTCATTTTGGTCACAGCCAAAGGAACGTTTTAAGGCTTTCTGCTTAATTGGGGTTAAATAATATTATCCCAAACATCATACAGATGGGGGGGTGGGGCAGAGTGAATCATTTTTGATATTCTGTATGCATTTCTTACACACTGCCCTGTGGAAAACTATTTGGTTCTGCTAAGAATTGTCTCACATGTGGAAGCTTCATACAAAACTAGTTTCCTGGCTCATGGCCATATTGGTAGTCTGAAATGTTATCTCTGATCACTATATGGCTTTCGTCTCTCTATAAAACTCCCTTCTGTGATACTTTCCCAAGGATGAAAGATTCAATTCACTGTAATGGTGGTCAGTTAATTCATAATCATGGTGACTCTTCAGTCTTGGACAGAAGAGCATTTGAACAGGAAGATTTTCTGTTTTCATCTCTGGGATAAAAGACAAGTTTGCTCAGATCTTTAAGCTGATGCATACTCGTCTATAAAAAGAAGGTTATATTAATCTTGCTACAATTATTGATTTCGTAGGCATTTTTAAAATATAAATTTGCATTTTTGTGGTTTAGGATGTCCTGTTTTAAGGGTAAGAAATGATCACAGCACTAAAGGGCATTTTCAAATCCACATCACATTTTTATGAGATTTTTGGAATACCCCTTTTCAAGGCTTCCTAACATTTGGAGGGAGATACTATGGGATGCGCCAGTGCAAGTGCTTTCTATTTATGTTGGCTACTGGTCTCAATATTCAAGAGAAGAGAGTATAAAGTTAACAAGCAATTATTTGGCAAATTAGTACTCAACAACCCCGAGTAAATAGGAAGTTTGAAACCTATCTGTTATATAGCTACTTTAATTTGCATAGCACACTGGTGTGTTTGCTTTGCAAATACTTTGCAATGAATCATCATTTGTGCTATACAGTCCAAAGAAAAGCAATCAAAATTCACAGCAAGACAATGAAATTAATTATAACTGTTGAATTCTGTGGTGGTAATTCCTCCTCATGCAGGAAGATTAATTGCATTGCACTTTCCCTGCACTCCACTAAATGATCTGATGAATGTATAATCATTTACAGATTTCTCAAATGCTGAAAATTGATTACCTTTGATTAGCTCTGATCTGCACAAAGAGCTCTGACAGAGTATCACTGAAACATTACAACATTACAGACAAAGTAACAAATGATTTAATTACCAGTGTGCTTATTAATGTTAGATTCCCTGCAGTGATCCTGGCAAATCCAAGGCCTGTAATAGACCTGTGGGTTTCACTGAATTCCATTAGGGTTTAAATAATATTTCTCACTATTTCACAAATACTTCTTTTCATTGCTGCTTAATAACGCTAATTAATTTTAATTTACACCCCCCAAAATCTACCACATCTCTTACAAACTTTTAATTAGATGCAAAATAAGGGAACTCGCCTCATTCGTGAAAGCATGTAAATATGATCTGCCATTGTCTATGTTTCCAAATATGGTTAGCATTAAAAGGAATCTATTTCCATGGGATGCTGTTTAAAGAAAAGTGTAGAACAAGTGCTGAATAGTGGCAAACACTATTTTACTGAGTTGCTTAAATAGAAACCAAGTGTGTGGGGGGGAAAGGATAGTAAAATGTTTTAGTTGCAGAATGGTAAACATCATTTTAATACTTTTTTTCTGTAGTGCCAATATAGATATTCCCTCATTTTGTTAATTGTCAGAGATAAAACACACTGATTAAGCTGCTACAGTGGATGCTGAAAGAGTATTTCAGATTGAAAGATCAAGAGAACACTAGCCCAGAGAGATAAGCCTCTGATGAATATTGTTGGCACAAACAAATCAAGCTTTTCTAGGCTTGTGCTCATGATCTCTTAGATCCACTAAGATTGGCAGCTTCTGTGGCTTTGCCTCATTTCATGTCATTATGTATGACATTCAATTATTACCAGGCAATGACAATGAAAACCCAGATGATCAGACAAGTCAAACAGAGCTTACATGAAGCTCTGCTTCGGCATGGGTTCCCAGAATATAATGTTGGTAATCAAATGCTTACACTGAGCTAAAGCTTTAATACAGAGCAGAGTTGATTTATAATAATAATAATAATAATCTTGCATCTCAGTCTTGCAGGAAAGAGCAGAGAGAGAGAGAGAGATGTAATGCTGCAGGTGTTACTGTGTTGTTTTCAGTGCACAAGCTGGAAGAGCTTAAATAGCAGCTATGCAGCTTCCATTGCAGATTATTACTTTTTTATTATTTGAATCAGCCCAGGCTGTCAGCAGCTGAAAAGCTATCCATCACAGTGAAACCATGACAAGAGTCAGAAGTCTCTTTGAGGAGAGAAATATTGAAGTCAGATTGTTGATGTCAAAAGTCAGACTTGAGTTCAGCTCTCTGTTTTATTAATCTGGCTTAGACACATTGTGGCTGTGTTCAATGTGATACACAACAGAACAGACTTTCTGAAAGGTGTGATTTAGAAATTTAAAAAAAAACCAGCCTAGCATAATCTTATCAGGAAACTGTTGGGGCATTTAGACCTAGATTTGATAGTCAAATGGCTGGCTTTCTGCAATGTTTACCATTTATTTTCCATTAAACCTTGGCAATTTGTTGTGTCTCATGCCTAACATTATTTTATCAGCATATGTGAAGAGACGCACACTATTGCTGTATTATATTGTGACTCTGTTTTGTTAGAGTAGATTACTCCTTTATATTGTTTGGAATTGGAACAGTATATTCCTCATTTATACGATTTCGTAAGTGTACACAATGGTGCCTGCTGTATGCAAATATGAGAGATTTACATGAAAAAAGTCCTGGTTTAGAAGAGTGATCCAAAACGGATTTGCAAACTCTGCAGAAAAGGCACTTGGATGGGCATGGAATTCTTTCCCCCCCCTAGAAAGACTGTATAGATCATATGTAGCTAGAATTAGCTAGCTGTTAGTTTTCCACAGAACAGGGAGATATGGATGCTCAAGAGGTGGAGATTCTGCATCTACATTTTGTTAAAAATGTAAAATGATTATTTTTTCCTTCTATTCTACCTTTTACTAATCACATGTAATTAAAAGTAAGCTTAATTTTATAGTCATCTCTCTCTGGAACCCCTAGAAAATGTGGACAGTTAGGGTTAAAGATTTTTAATATGAGTGAACGGAATACCTCACACTCAGTGATACTGGAGAGAGATTGCTTGGGGAAGGGTGCTTTGTATGTGAGGGAATATATATGATGCATGAATTACTGGTCGTCTCCAATCACTATGGGTTTGTTTTAACAAAACAAGGCTTTTTTGTTCATTCTGCTCAAGAACAGCCTTTATATATAACACACACACCCCTTCCAATTTTGTCCTTCATTTTCTTTTCTAGCCCACCCCTCAGGCCGTATATGATGTAATGATGTGGTACTATGTACAGTATAGTACAGAAGGATAAAAGGGAAAGGGGATATTTCATGAAATTTTGGTTCATTAAGTCTGCAAAATGCAAAATCTGCATGCACAAAATCTCTCTCCCTCCCTTTGGTTCTTTCTATGAGGACTAATTTTCTCTCTCAGTAGCACAGAAAATGCCACATGAACCAAGCGGCTTAAACAGTTGAAAACACAGGCTCCAAAGTGGCACTCCTTAGAAACACACAGAAAGGAATATTGAGAGCTTAAAAAAAAAAAAATGGAGGATGCTTTCAGTGATACCAGATGTAACTCCCAGCTCTGTGGATTGAAGGGTCATAAGTTTAAGTAAAAACTCAACTTTGAGTTAATTGGCTGGCAGCGGTGCTGCACACATTGCCAAGCGAGGGCATGTGTTTTCTAGCAAGGGGGTCATTCGGTTTCTGTACATTCACAGCCCTTCCTTTGGCAGCAAGGCACAGACCCTTTCACATGGCTGTGTGATTCTCTACTTTTTATATATTATATACACATTTCAGTTTTAAGGGAAAAGAAAGTACCATAAAGTTAAGTAAAATTAATACACAGATCAGCTAAATCTGGAATGAACACATACGAGTCTAATTGTTTATTGAAGATATAGGGTGTCCTTAAATACATTTTTTAAAAATGTGCTGATGTATGGCACTGAAATACAGTCCAGCTAACTTAATATGGTCCAGTACAGTGGCATCCTAATAAGTTATATTTAACTAGCCTGCTCAACATATCATTCCAGATTTTTTATTATGATGATGATTTTTAAAAAGACATTGTTCCTAATATTAAGTTCTGCCTTCAGAGAATCCTTACAAACATGCCAAAGACAGAGAGGAAAAATTGCATAGTGTTAAAAACATGGAACTCCGGCAATCAGAATTGTTTTTCTCCAAATTTACGCCACTCGGCACTGTAAGAAAATGACTCCCACAGGGGTGTGTTTTATGCCTCCCAGGCAGAACTCCATAGCCTACAATTAGTCTATATATTCAAGGGCCAAAAACCCTCATTGTTTTACTTGCTGTATAATTATCTGTTATGATGAACTGTGATTTTAAGGACTATTGTCTTTAAGCTTGGATCTGTGTATAGAATGGCTGTCTGGAAGAGACTCAGGAGTGGACCTTCCATTTAGAATATATGCCTGAATGATTTCTCTAGTCTCTCCCCGGCTGGGTGAAGCAAGGGCTGTTTCTGCATGATTTCTTGGGTTGATGAGAAGCAATTATGCCTTAAATGAAGTCATTCATGTCTGCCATTTTGTTTGCATATTTTCCAGCGTTCACCTGTTATTAAACCTGTCTTTAAACTGTAAACTAGTTTTAAGTAGACTTTTATGTCTAACACGATTCTTATAATCAGAGGAAAACAACAGATAATAATGTTTTCTTCACAAGTCACTCAAATAAGAAATCTAATAAAGTGATTGAAAAAGAATAGCCAAAATAACCTTTAAAAACACTGGGGCATTTAATTTTTTTATTAAGAAATAATTCCTCAAAAGTCTCATTGAGTTTATGAGTAATTACTGCCAGGTAAGTGATCCTGGGATTGGTGAACTTTATATGTGTACAGTGGCAGTGATGAGTATGGGTAAGACTGTGATATTTAACAAATCATTACAACTAAACCACTGATTGTGTTAGTATGTCATTTTAAAGGTATTCTTCATTAATCAATGTAAAAAAGAAACATCATTCATAGAGAATTTTCTTAACAGGCTAGTCTTCAAACTCATAAAATTGAAATGGATTATAGATATAGGAATATATTTGGCACGGGTTTTCACTGAAGTTATTTTCAAAAACATGCCAACTTTGAAACTTAGCAAAACTACC
Source organism: Gekko japonicus (assembly GCF_001447785.1). Classification (NCBI taxonomy): domain Eukaryota; kingdom Metazoa; phylum Chordata; class Lepidosauria; order Squamata; family Gekkonidae; genus Gekko; species Gekko japonicus. The sequence goes on along the minus strand of NW_015172051.1, from coordinate 26,175 downwards.
TTTATCATGTAAATAATGGAGGGTATAAATTCTCATTGCTTAAGGTATACCTTATGCTAATTCACTTGATCTCTTTATTGTCTTCTTAGGGTTTTTTTGAGGCATTCTTCCCTTTCAGGAACATTTTGATCATTGCAATTTGCCTGTGAAATTTCTCAAGAACAGAATTCCTTTGCATCATTGCCCCTTGAGATTAATAAAAGGCACAGAAAATAAAAAGAAGTACAATAGCAACAGCCATCTTACAGGGGAGCTGTAATGCTTTACGAAAACAATCTCAGGTATAAAGAATGAGCCTTTGGGATCTCTGTAACGCCTACATCAACATGCAGAAAGTGTGATTAAGGAGCCAGGCCTTCCTCTGATGGCATAATAAAATCCAGCCATCAAGTTATTTTAGATTTATTTTTAAATTTCACTTTAAACAGATTAAAAAAAAACCCTAATAGGTATATAAATAGAAGAAAAAGGGGGGAGTGGGCTGTACAAAGGTGGTCTCTGCTTTTTTCTTAAAGGGAGGGGTTGTTGCAAAAGAAAGCAGGCAGCCCCCTTGCAAATCATTCAACAGCCTTAAATTGCTAGGCCAGACCTGCTCACTGCTGTGCTTTAAACTATTTGCTAAATTCATTATTGTTTGGATTACTACAAATGATTTTCAGATTTTTATTCTCATGGCACTGGAAATTTCCCCTGTCATTTACTTCCTTGCCATTTGCGTGCAAATTCGGCCTGGACTGGGATCCCTGCCATTCCATTTTCTTCACAGTGAAGGGTTTTCTCTGCTCCTGGTGGGGCAAAGTCATGACCCAGAAAAAAATTGATTCATGAATTCTCAGGGCGCTGCTAAAGAAGAGAGGAAATATGCCTTGGCTGAGCTCCTACTAGTGACAATTTAAAACCTGTAATTAGTTTGGATGCAAGCTGTAAAAGGAATCGGAATTTAAAGTGCATTAATTCAAACTGATATATTAACTTTAACAACGTAGATGCCTTATTATGGAGAATCATTATTACAGTCTGTTTGGCTAACTGCTGGAAACGAGGCTTTATTAACTTTTTTAAAAAATGGTTAGCAAATGCTGGTAAGTCTGGGGAACATTTTATACATGTGATAAGTTTCCAAGAGAAACATAACTTTTTAGCAGGGTTAGTTAGCTCTAACACCTTAGTTATGGAGTCTGTTTTTAGAAATTCCCATCATCCAGTCACATTACAATGGTCAAGGGCATGGGCTCCCTGCTGGCACCAGGACCCTGTATCCCCTTAGCTAACTCCCTGACATGTCTACGAACTACAGAGCTGAAATGTTATACAGTAATTAATGTTGATCCTAGCACACACTCAGCCTCCAGTACAAATTAGGATGGAAAAGGTTATCATAATATTTTGCTCGTCTGTTTGGTAGATTTCAATTGCTCCCTGTTGGGGGGACAAACAAAAAAATGAGTATTTTTAAAGTTCTGTTGCATGATGAAGCAGTGCCCAAGTATTTTTGGAACAGAAAGGAAAGAGAAGAATTTTGGAAATCCGCTCCAAAGGGGGAAAATAGCCCTGCTACTGAGAAATTGCAATATTTCTCTCAGTGCCTCAGTGACCAGTTTGCAGTGCTGTGGTATGCAGTTTCATCGGTAACATCAGTAGATGATGACTGAAACTCACTCAAACTCTGTTATCTTGTGGAGTTCAAATCCAGGTACAAACAGCAGCTGCCTCTTCTCAACCTGTCAATGGTGTCTGAAAAACACCCAGAGACTAAATAATTTAGATTACACTATTCTGACCTGTATAATTGTTTAAATGAGTAATGCAGCGACTAACTGAAAGAGGTCAACCATCTGTAGAGGAAACATAGAATTTGGTTTCCTTTCCAAACAAACTTTTGAAGAGCGATACTGTGGGAGGTAGGAGAAAATCTGAAGACAGACCAAGTGCTTATCTGGTTAAAACTTCCATCACTTGCAGAAAGCAACATTAATCGCAAAGGGTTCGGGGACAGCAGCTCAGTTTGATCTGTGCAACATGTCATTAATCTATCTTTCCTTTCCTATAGGTTAACATGAATGGGTTTTAAATATCCATTATCTCTACTGATGTAGTCATTACTGAGAAAACAAATTACAAACATCAAGAACCTCCAACGTATGGAACTCCTCATGGCACCTCAGAAATGTATGTGGTTTTTCACTTTGCTCTCTGGAGAGAATAAAAGCACAAAATGCACTGCCCCAAATGTATACACAGATTAAATTCTAACAACCTAGTTGTCAGCAGTGAACAGCTCTAGTGAGCAGTCCAGAAACTGGTCTACAGGCACATGATGCAATTCTGTTACTGAAGCTAAGCTCACTAAGATGCCTGTGGTTGGGAGACCACCTGGAAAAGTGCTTAGAGACAGTATAATAATAATGAAAATGAAAAAAAAAATAGTGCCCACTGACAGCTAGTATTTGCCTTTCCACAATATTCTTTGCAGATACTGGTCAGGTGACTGCTACTTCTCCTGGCATTCATGAGGTTTATGAGGGCAAATACAAGAGGACTTGGTAAGTATACTCCACAGCTCTGCACTCAGCATCACCCATGAAGGCTCTCAGAGTTCCTTCTTTAATTGCAATAACCCAGACTGGACACGAACACATGTTGACATTAAGGAGAGAACTTGAGTAAATGGATACTTTTTTTGTGGTATGATTGGCAGTTTCTAATTTATTTCCCCCTGAAAGAATATTTATGAAGATATGATACCGTCATACTTAAACATTTTTAAATTCCATTTGTTTCAATCTGACAAAGGGGTATTGACTCTCAAAAGCAAAAAGCCCCCAAATCTTGTAGGTCTCTAAGGTGCTACTGGACTTGAATCCAGCAGTTGGTTTTAATGGGAGAGATGTAAGCACATGCTTAGCTTTCCTATCGGACATGTGTTTGAAAATTAACTAATAAAATAACCCAGTACTCTCTTTTTAAGGAGGATATTTATACTATTGAAATCTTCAGAAATGGCTGTTATTCTTGAATACCTCTGTCTATTTTTCACAGACGCCGCAAGGAAACTAGGAGAAGTGGTGACAGGAAACAGACGGGGGCTTTACATCGGTTAGGGTGACGGTTCCAACCGGTGTACTCACCGGCGTTCAGACGGGGAACATCTGCCTCCTGTCCCTAACCGATGTAAAGCCCTTTACACCGTTGCACTCTGCCACTAGGTCCCAAGTGGTGGTATACTGAGTGCAACGGTGGCTTCCGATGTACCCCGGCGTCTGATCGCTCTCCACCGGTGCCTAGCCATTTCCGTCGGAAGCCTGAGGCTTCCGGTTTCCCCCCGCCATTTTTTTAAAAAACAGAGCAATATGTGCTCGGGCGAAGCTTCGCCCTGAGTGTTTGTTAAAAAAAAAAAAAAAGCCCTTACTTCACCTATCCGGAGGAGTCCGGGACTTAAGGGAGGCCAGTTTGGGCTTTAAACTTTAAAGGTAAGTACTTACCTTTAAAGTTTAAATGTAATTGGGGGGGGTTGAGCATGCGCAAAGATCGCCATTCTGTGAATGGCTGCCTATGCGCATGCTCAAACTGTGTTTAAACAAAAAACGCCGACCCCCGCAGTGTGTGAGTGGGCATACACCTAAGGGAGCCGCAAAATGGAGGTAAGTGTGATCGCGTTTCTGCTGGCAGAAAGCCCCCGTCTGAATGCACCCAGTGACTTATCAGATAGTCTGATTGACAATGGTATCTTCTGCCTAGAAGAGTAAGTAGAAGTTCCCATTGAAGAGGATCATACCCATAGGTGTTTCTGTAACAATGTTTCCATCACACCAATCATCATAATCTTGAGTGGGCTTTCTTGATAATATAAGCAACTAGGAATAAGGTCCGTTGTGGAAATAAATACAACAAACTCTAGAAAGAGGCTCTGGAAGGGTGTCCCGGCCTTGGGCACTTAGTGTCAATTTGCTGTGGTGACTTCAGCTGGGTATAATGACACTGAGTCCACCATTTTCTCCAGAGGAACTGATCTCTGCTACCTGAAGAACAGTTGTAATTTTGAGTGATCTCCAGCTCTCACCAGGAGATTGGCAACGATGGTTCCCTATGAGGGAATGGCTGGTTTGGAGGGTGGAGTCTATGGCATTCTACCTGTCTGAGGTCCGACCCCTCCTCAAACCCCACCCTCTCCAGGCTCCACCCCTCAAATCTGCATGAATTTCCCAACCTGGAGTTGGCAAGCCTATCTCCTTCCCAGCCAACCATCTACCTACCTTCATCTGCCCCTCTGACTTCAGATTTCCATCTCCTCCCCTCTCCGTTCTGGAGAGCAGTTGTAATTCTGAGTGATCTCCAGCCCCCACCTTGAAATTGGTAACAACAGTTCCCCAAGAGGGAATGGCTGGTTTGGATGGTGGAGTCTATGGCATTCTACCTGTCAGAGGTCCCACCCCTACTGAAACCTCAACCTCTCCAGGTTCCATCCCTCAAATCTCCAGGAATTTCCCACCAGAAGTTGGCAACCCTATCTCCTTCACAGCCAATCATCAATTACCTTTATTTCCCCCTCACTCTTCAGCTTTCCATCTCCCCTCCCACCTGCAGCCTTCACTGTACTCTGAAGCCGTGACTGCCACATCACATTGGCTGTCATGGGGGGGGCATCTCAGCAGGATATAAGGACACATAGTCCCCCATTTTCTCCAGGGGAACTGATCTCTGCCATCTGGAAAGCAGTTGTAATTCTGAGTGATCTCCAGCCCTCACCTCGAAATTGGCAACAATAGTTTCCCAGGAGGAAAAGTAGTATTTCTCTGCAATGGGGACCAGAGCAGTAACATCATTCTCCTCTCCCCCCTTTTTACGTGCACAACAACCCTGTGAGGTAGATTAGGCTGAAAGGCTGTGACTGGTCCAAAATCACCCACTCAGCTTCTACAGCAAGAACCTGTATCTCTGAGGCGCTGCTCTGAAGCAATGATGGCTACGCCTAGGGTAGCCAACCTCCAGGTGGAGCCTGAAGATCACCAGGTATCACAACTGAACTCCAGATCCCCCCCCCCCGGAGAAAATATCTGCTTTGGAAGGTGGGCTGAGTCCTCTCCCTTCCCCCAAACCGTGGCTTCCATAGGCTCTACCAGAAAATATCCAGGAATCTCCCTTCCTGGAGCTGGCAGCCCTATCCAAACTGGCCCCAACGGGTTCCTCACAATGGTCTGTGAAGGGTTTCCTTCCTTTGAACCAAGCTTCATTTCCCATTGTGGCGAAACGGGCTCCAGTTTACAACTCAGCTGTTCGCCTCCCACCCTTGTCCCATGGGCATATCTCACTCCTTAAGTTCGCTGCCATCACTCACTGAATTGTCACTGCCTTTTTAGGGGGACACTGAGACCCCTCTGGCCAAATCACCCTATTTGGAGATGAAATCCCCAGTCTTTGGGGGATCCCTGGAAAGTTGGCAGCCCAAGGGTCTGGCCTTTTCTTGCTTCCCTGGGCTACCCCCTCCCTTTGTTATTGTGCAGAGCGGGGGAGACTATGTGGTCAGAGCACAACACAGATTATTAGCCCAAATAAAAGATTTTATCTAAGTATTTACACAGTTATGGAGCACACACACACACTAAATAAATAAGGCACAGCTGTAGGAGTATGAACCAACATGGCATAAATCTACAGGGGTTTAACGCCATCCTCTTCCCCTACACACTGGCCTCTGGCTCTCTGCTCTAGCCTCTCTCTCTGGCCCAAGAGAGCAGGGAAACTTCTGTTCATTCCCCAGTGCAGCCGACTGTGGAGTGGCTGGATTTCTGCTGCCTCCCAGGGTTCCCACTGTGGCCTGGACAGCCTGGTCAGCACAGGCAGCAGGAGCCTTTCCTAACCTCCTGTAGGACGAAGACTGCCTCCTCCCTGAATGGGCTGGAGTCTATATTGATGCTGCCCTGCCCCTTGGGACAGCCCCTCTTTTCCCACTCTTGTTGGCCTTGGGGCAGCTGGGAATTATAGTCCAGCAGATGAGGAGGCCCCACTCAACCCAGTGAGTGATACTACTACTGGCCCCTCTCTGGAACTACAGCTCAATTAAAACTTATGGCAGAACATTTTAAACAAACACAGGTAACTGCCATTTCATTATACCTACCAACAGCCACTGAGGGAAACGTTACTCCCACACAGGAGGAAAGCAGGAGAAGCGTCTTCATCAAGAGAGAAAGCCAGGCAGAGTGGCTGAAGGGGGAGTAGGTGGGGAAAAGAAGCAGACCCAGCACCCGGCCAATGGCATGCGAGTACTCTTGAGTGGCAGCTAATGGACCAATAGGAAAGCATGGATTGTTGCCACTTTAAAACAGCATTATTATATAGAGAGATGAGGTCCTTTTGTTTCTTATTCATTCTCTGCTGTGCTTAACACTGTGCATGCTTGTTTGCCTACAGAGACTGCGTTCTCAGGCACACAACAGGCATCATTCTTACTGGGATAGGGCCAGACACTGGCCAGCACTACCTGAAAAGTAGATAGCTGTTATTGGGAGAGAATAAGCTAGGCTACATCCCTACCATAATAAGTACTATGTTTACATGGAGAGATACAAAGATGTTGCTTATACCCCTTTAAGCAAGCAGGCAGGCAGGTTGCTGTAGAGCAGGTAGAGGAGATACAGGCAACTGCTTCCTCCCACTCCTCCATGATACGCAGAGCCAAACTAGATGAGACTGAAAGATCTGTGAGGAAAATCTGGGACCTCAGAAGGTATTGGTGAGGATCCAGTATCTGATCTCTCTCAACATCTCTAAGTTTCATGTAAAAGCAGCCATGTAATTTTCCCAACTCAAATCACATACACCCAGCTTCTCTTTGTCCTGGAAGGGAAGGCAACTTAAGGTTCACGTGTAAAGAAAGTGAGGGGGGGACTTCCGGTTGATGGCGGCATGCTTGCGGACTCACCTCCCGGACCTCCCGGGGGTGTCTCCATGCTCCAGCGGAAGGAGGGGGCGAGCAGGCTCGTAAACCCCCCAGGGGCCCGGTGAAGGGGCCCTGGCCAAGGAGCTTTGAGGGGGTAGCCTCTTCGATGACGGAATGCCAGAGAATCGAGGCACCCTTTTGCTCCAGTGGTTCTTCCAGCCGAGAGACCGAATGGTATAAGTGAAGCTAACCGGGTCAAGCGCAGGAGATCGGGTATTGAAAATGATGAAAGAAGTTATGAACGTGAGTCAACTGGGAAATGATTTTTAAAAGAAAAGCCACTCCCTACCCTACTCTGCAGAACGGGAAAAGCGAGCAGGGGGGTACGCCTCCCAGGCGTATAAACTGTTGAGCAAAAGGGGGGGGAGCAGAAGAAAACGCGATCGGATTGCCCAGAAGTACTTACCCAAGCAAGCTAAGCAGTTAAGCGCACATTCAGAGACTTTAAAAAACTTTCCGAAAGTAAACAAACGGGGAAAAGATGGCGGGGAAGAGGGACAAAGACAAAGAAAGACTTATTAAAACAAAACTAGAGTCCCCAAAGCCGGAAACGACCAGTGAGACGGCAAAGGCTGTAGCTGAGTTCATGCGCCCTCTTTGAAGTTATTCAGAGAGCAGATATCCATGGTAACACAAAGCATTACTGCACAACAAACGTAAATAACATACATACATACATACATACATTGTTTATTACGGTCAAAGACCCATCTAAAACGCAAATAACTGATTTGATTCAAGTAATGAAGCAGGATGCTGAGAAAGTAAAGGAAGTGGCCGAATCAACACAGAAAGTGAAGAAGTACAAAAATTGGAAAATAAAACTTATTATTTGGAAGATCAAATGCTTCAAGTACAAATTGATAAGGCCAACATGGTCTTGAGCTTCCAGGGGGTGCCAGAGAACAGAGGAGAGAATCTTAAAGAACTTATGAGTGAATTACTTGCCCCAGTGACAGAAATAAAGGCGGAATTATTACTCAACAATATGGATGTGGCCTATAGGTCATATTCAGGATATATAAAGAAAAATAATCTGCCTGGGGAAATTGTAATAAGATTCTCGAAGAGGCACGTCAGGGATGCTATCCTGAAAGCAGTGGCTGCAACACCCCTGAAGGCAGGGGAGAATGCTGTTAGAACGCTAAAGGATATTCCATTTGAAGTAAGACAATGCAGAAAGAAATATAAAGAACTTGTACTCTTTCTTCAAACAAACTCAATTGGATATAAATGGCTATTTCCAGAAGGCGTAACGTTTAAGATTAAAGAGAAGAAGGAAAAGATTGACTCTGTTCTGAAAGCTCAAGAATTCCTAAAGGAACAGCTGGGAAGGTCAGAGGACGGGAAAAAAGAAGAGGGCAGTAGATACAGTGGCGAGCTGGAGACTGGTTCTTCTGGCGAGGACTCTTTGTCTGAGCAGGGGGCAACAGCCCCGAAAAGTCCCTACAAGTTGTGGAAGAGAAGGGAAAAGAAGAAGTAAAGGCTGAAGGACTCTGATTGGTGCCTTTGAGAACTTTGGTTCTTGGGGATGATTGGGGGGTACTGTTATTGGGCAGAAATGTAAACGTTGAACGTAAAAGGTTTTAAACGTTTGACTCAGTTTATAAACAGAACAACGATGAAAAGACTTGATGTAGTAAAGCTAGTTGGAGGATCTCCTCTCTTGGGTTTTTAGATAGTAGTGGGTACTTTACTTTCTCCTGTATGTGTAGTTCCCCCCCCTTTTTCTGTTGTAGTTTTTTGTACTGATATTAAAAAAAATATTAAAAAAAATCCCCTCCGGGGGCTCAAAAAAAAAGTGAGGGGTGGGTGTCTATTTTTAAATAAAACCAAAGAATGCAGGTGAGCAGTGCTAGATGTTGGATAGGATACTAAACCAAACAATTCTGAAAGCAACTGAATGCAGTAAGTTAAGATGAGGTCTCTGTTCATCAGTATACACCCCAGGGGTCGAACCTCAGTGTTCCCTCTAAGCTGAGTTAGTGTGAGCTAGCTCACACATTTTTGTCTTAGCTCAGGAAGGATGGCTCCAAAGCAAACTAATTTATGCAGTAGACAAATCGCTTGCTCACAACTTTAATGCCAACCATATAGCTTACAGGAAAACTTTCCAGTAGGGCACTGCCCTAGGTGGTGACTGATGACCAGAAGCAAGCAAAGTCAAGCCCCAACAACTCTATCCAAGTGTCAGGGGCCACTTGGCTTAGACCCCTCATCAGCCATGGAAGTTAGTGTCAACCTGCCACTGTCTCCACCTGCACTGCTTCTAGTTTGAGGGATGATAAAGTTGGTGAATGAATGCCTATTGTTGGCCCCACTGAGCTGAGCGACCCTGCAGTGCTGATTTGTAGCCACTCAACTTGCTCCAGGGCTGTTTTCTCTTCCCAGTCCACTTCTGATACCCTCCACTCCTCATTTGAGGCTTCTGGGGGAAAAGGACAGTTCACACATCAATTCATGCTTCCATGTGTGCAAGAGGGACTTCTGTGTATTAAATAGAGCTGCTTTCCCTTATCTTTCTGAAATTTGACAGGAAGAATCCCTTCTGTGAGAGGTATAATCCATCATAATTTCATTCCAAATGGGTCAAATTATTTTTTTAATTAAATCTGAAATGTGTTTTCCATTGAAACAAATGCAACAGAATAGAATAAAGAATCCAAACTGAATATGAATCCAAACTGAATAAAAATACTAAAAGGATTTTTTAAAAGCTAAAAATGAATGAATAAAATTTCTGTGCTCATTCTTCCTTCAAAGTACTTAACACTGATTGGTTTCTAAACAGAGTTTGAAAAGTGTGCTGTTAGCAAATGTTTGTCATTCACTGGCCCAACAAATGAAACCTGTGAAATTGTGTAAGGTACTTCCTTGACTGATGATTGAGTAAATGATGATTCAATGACAATCATAGGATCCAGGCTTTGTACTATGGGAAATGGAATCTTCCTTCTGCCTATTAGAACACAAGGTGATATAGCCAATATAAATTGGCTCACTGTTTGGACATGCTGAACACAGTTGGTAAAGCAATACCTAAAGATACTGGGTATGATTCCTCAGAAAATTTCCACTAATAGAAGGGGGAGGTGATTTTTGTAAATACCTCTCTCACACACTACAGACCTCCAACTTTCCTCTCATGCTGCTCCCCTCTAGCTCTGGTGTAGAGTTTTAGGGGGAATTTTGTGTTTCAGTGGGAAGAGGAGGCAAGGGAATCAGATGCTACTAATGGAAACACTTCCATCAACAGAAATGTTTGTGAGAATCCAATCCTTTATAATAATTGCTTAGAGAGGTATATCTTTGTAATTTAAAAAGTCATCCAACCAGCAAACCTTTACAACATGTTTGAAATTCCCAGTTCTGCCAGTAGTTGAAACAATGCTAAAGCAACATACAGAGAGGTAATTAAGCTGTAAGAAAACAGTATAATATCATGTTACCTAATTCTTGCAACATGTGTATTGATGTAAACTGTCTTCTGGAAAGTAAATTAGTATTCTACTCATGAGGCATCATCCCCCCCCCTTTTTTTGCTGTTTCGTAGAGATGATACTCAATCAGGAATGTCTGAGTTCTACTTCAGATGTTTGCAAACTGTCCTACAAATAGATCAAGGTGGGCAGCTTTATTTGTCTGAAGCAATAGAACAAAGTTAGATTCCAATGACACCTTTAAGACCAACAAAGACCAAATTTGATGAAGTGTGCGTGCACACGAAAACTCACACCTTGAATAAAACTTTGTTGGTCTTAAATGTGCCATCGGACTCTAACTTTCTCCTGCAAATAAGTTTTCTTGCCTTCCAAGACCATCTGGTGAGAAGCTATAATTCTGCATTCCAGCTTCTCAGAAGATGGATGACCTAGTCTGGCATCTTGTTTCACATAGTGGCCAAACGGATGTCCCTGGAAACTTAGTTGTAGAGATTTATGGGTCTCAGATTTCTCTTTATTTATGCCAGACGATATAGTATTTTCCAATATACATGAGCACATCTATGAGGTCTAATGTCTGTCATTTACTACAACTACTTAATGTATGACCAAATATAAACCACATATTGTAAATGAAAATTAAAATGACATGATGCCTGCCTATAGTTTATTACTGACGTTATTCAATCGAACTGAATAAGTGGTAGGGTGAACAGTAGGGGGGATACATCAGAGGCAATGGAAAAAACAATAAGATGAGTTAGGTACATAAAAGATATGGTACAGCGTATGCCTGTGCAAGGTTCCTTAGCCATGCTGCATTAGAAATATGGGCAAAAACTCCAGCTTGGTGAAGCAACATAGACTGCTGTGTAGATAAGCAAGCACAAGTTGAACAAGTGCAATGGACAACTCAAACAGCATAAATATGGTTGCACTAATGAAGGAGATATGCCATTCATGAGAAGCAGTGAAGCTATCTGAGACATACATGGTCTTATGACAGGCTCTGTAAGTCTTGGAAGGCACAGGGCCCAAATGAGTTTCCTTACAGCTCAGCAGGTGCCCAGTGACTGAGTCTGGGGAACAGACCTCCTTTCCCCCCACACACAATTTGAGGCTTGTATGGGGGAGTAAGTAGGACAAGGCAGAAGATTCTGTTTGGGAGCCATAGCACTCTAAGCCATTGTGGTGAGCTTGGAGAAAAGGTATCTCTGGGGGAAATTAATCTCTATCTTGGACATCAGATCAAGGAAGCAGTGGGCTTCAATATAGAAAAAAGTTAGTTACATTTGTCTCATTGAAATAAAAAGGCATAAGTAAGTCACAAGCAACTTGTTCCATTGTTTTCAAATAGTGGGATAGCGGGATTTACCAGTTTTCTCTTAATGGTGGCCAAATATATCTATTTAAAATTCTGCATGTAATTCTTTGTATTCTAAAAGCATGAGATCGGGACGAGGTTGTGAAATGCACATGACCATTTTGGATGTGACTTCTGTGCCTTGCACCTTTCAAGAGCATGGTAAGTCACCTTGAAACTAGTTACCAAACCTGAGACTTCTTTTACAATACAATGTGATCACATCAGCATTGTAAGTGCTCTCTGCATATAAAGGAAGAAGATTGATTTAGGCTATACTGAGGAGACAGCCGCAGGCTAAGAGGAGCTTATTGCACGGCTTGTTGTCCCAGCTTTTTATTCACTGGCAGCAAGGATATGTGATGCTTTTGGAAAATGGCTGTCTTGATGAGACCCCTGATTGTAAAGGACTTTCAAACTGGGAACTATACAATGTTTGATGCTGAGTGGATAACTTTTTCCATTTTTTCTAAAGGTCACTATGGCTTTCACCTTAAAGAAATACCTTCAATGACTCCCACCCCAATGGCTGTGTGTGTCACTTTCCATTCATTGACATTTATCATGCAAACTTTATTGCAACTAGGGATTTGCTGTGAAATAGTTTGCCACTTACCAGTGGCAGGAGATTCCACAAACAGAAGTTTAGTTTTTATCACAACCATTGTTATCTCTGCATCATACCTGTACTATGCTTTTATTCTTATATACTTATCATTCATCATACTTATGTGGGGAGAAAATAGTTTTTGAAAGCTGAAGTGGAAACTAAGAATCTAACAAACAATAACAAACAGCAACATTGAGTTCATATGCATTAAGAATTTACTAATAAATTCAGTGGCAACCTTTGGACTGTGGATCCAAAGATCTCATAATTAAATGACTCTGAAAATAGTTTGTAGATTTGCAGTTCTGTCCTATGCAGAATTAGGCCACTCAAAACCCATTGAAAACAATAGGCTTAGATTAAGTAACTTCCCATAAAATTACACTGTCAGAATAATAATCCTGAATTATGAAATTTGGTCTTTTTAAACATGACTAAAAACTCGAACCTAGAACCTTGAAATTCAGGATCTGCTGCCCCACAAGACCTAAGCAAGAAAGCTGAAATAATTGTCTGCATTTTAAGAATGCAATAGCCAATGGGCTTTTTTTAAACATTTTTCTTGAATAAACTGAACTGAAAGTAAGATATGTACCAGGTGAGCCTCAAGGAGGAGGGCATTCCAAAAGTGAGGTGCCACCAATGAAAAGACCATGTCTATAGTTTCCCTCTTCCTCATCCTTCAGGCAAGGACACAGAAAGCAGTGGATGGGAGGCACATATCAATTGACAGGCTAGATGGGAAGAGGCAATTCATCAAAGACTCTACTGTCATTTCCTCCTCCACACAATTTTGCATATTTAAGCAACAGAACATTATTAAGTCCCTTCCCCTAACCCACTTCCTCATGCTCTCATTCCCATTCTCTTTCACACTCACCTTGGCTTCTCTCAACATTGATTCAAACAAGTCTAGAAAGGCAATATATGGATTTACTAAATAGATAAGCACACAAAAGGAAAAGAACTACTGCAGCACTGGTGCCAATTTCCTTTTCATGGAGGAATGCATCAGATATATTCTTTGTTTTCTGAGTCTCCTAAGAGAGCACTTTTTCTCCTCATACTGTCCTGGATTTTCTAGAAGCGACACTCTTCAGCAGCTGGCAAACTACCAGTTCCTCTTGATCAACCTGTTGGAGACTCCTGGTTTAAGAAAGACTTAGCAACAAAGTTCTCTTTGATGGAAAATTTGTGTATAACTCTGCTGATAGGAAAATGCCCCTTTCAGGTCAATTATATACATGGTCATTCACTACCTCCCTCTTGCTGACCTTTTCCAAGAAAACCCTACAAGAAAATCAGCTGCCAGATTGTTACTCCAATAATTTTTATCGTTGAATTAATTATTAACCATATTACTGAACAGGGCATTTTTTTGGTGAAGGTTTTAACATCTGAATGTTGTTCCTTAGTTTGTGGAATAAATACAATCCAAATTCTTGAGTTACATTTACTTTTAAACCATATTTTCAAAGTATAATACAAATAACTGAAAATGTTTTTGTTACTTCTGATTTGAAATGACCTCAGCTGTTAAACTATTTGACTCCCAATGGGCACCCAATGAAGCAGATCATATTTAAAGTTCTTTAATGCAACAGAGTCCACAAGTGAGTAGTAGATACAGAGCTGCATCTATCGAAGATGTAACAAGAATCACCTCAGCTCTATAGCCCCACAAGCACACTATTGCATGAATAATAAATGCATGAACTGCATCAAATGCATGAACAATCTAAATTTCTGGAATTTCCATAATGATGTCATGTTGACTCACATAACTATTCAAACATAAATACTTTTTTGCTCTTTGATATATCAGCTGCATCACTGACTAATATGGGAAATGTGACAACCTGGCAACACAGCACCTGGTTTTTGAAAAATAATTTATGTTCCTAATGACATTCAATATCTGGCATTCATATTTTTTCTGGGAATGAGCTCCAGATAAAGAGCTGGTGTGGTGTAGTAGTTAGAGTATCACGCTAGGATCTGGGGGACTCAGACTCAAAATTCACTTCTGCCATGGTCTCCTTGGGCCAGTTCCGCACAATCAACCTAACCTACCTCACAGTGTTGTTATTAAGACAAGATGGAGGAGAGGAGAGGAGAACAATGTAAGTGGCTATAGGACCTCACTGGGGAGAGAGGTGGGGGTGTGAATGACCTAAATAAATGTAGCCAGAAGCATTTTATAACTAAAAAAGAAGGGGGAAAAGAAAAAGGGAGGAAAAATTAAAAATCAAATGTGATTGTTTTCATCACCATCTGCCACTATTTCTTTCATTTGTATTTGTTGAGAAAGCATGATTATAAATTAATGTGAAGTTCCATTGCATTTATTTTCCTCCCTCCCTTCCCCTCCTCCCTCACTCTTACTAGGGTAATACAGCTCTCTGGTCAGTCAAGTTCCATTGCCTTCTCATCAGTAACACATCCCCCCCCCCCTTAATCAGCATCCCTTTGTCCTGAGTTTGCCAAATAGGGACTCAGTCTCCAGAGCTCTCACTGGAAATGATTTTTGGCACTCATTACACACTCTTCAAGTCTATGTCTCTTAACACACAAAAATAATATATTGCGATTTGTTTCATATAAATAGCCACATTTATCAAGACCCAGTGTCACTTTACAGTTTGCAAATTTTACCAAAATATGCTAGGGGGCTACAAGTCATTTTTGGGGAAGCTTATCAGATTTCGCCCTAAATTCAAGTCTGTCTCAATGTTATAGTAAATAAAGATAAATTCTTAACATTTTAGCAAGAGGTTTTTTTTAAAAAAATATATATATTCAGTACAGGAGTGCTAGGAAAAGTGAGAATTTCAATCGTCAGCTCTTAACACTTTCATATTCACTAATGTCAGGAAATTGTGTCCTGAGAAACAAACACAAAGTGAAACCAAAGCTGCAGTTTGCAGAACAATATGTATTCTTTTCCTTGCTTGATATTTTACTTGAAGGCTGATTATTCTGTTTTCACCCTGGAACACTCTTTGACTTGGAAAATCCAGCCTGGAATACAGTTTCTTTGACAAGCCTTATAGCCAGTGGCTGAACAATTATTTTGAAATATCCTGGGACAAACTATTTCACAGCTATTACACCATACAAAACAACACCAGAACTGTCCGTCCTAGATGGAACATCATATTCTACACTGGAAACCACATCAGCAGATGTTCTTGTTAAAAGCTGTGGTTCCTTTAACTGATTATCGTTGGTGTGCCCTTCAAGCCCTAGTGGTGACAGTCCAATTGATGGCTCACTGATTTAACATCACATTTTTTACAATCAACAACCCTAAGAGATTAAGAAGGTTTGTCAGAAAGATATCAAGAGAAGTTAAGGGATTAATTTCAAGAGTCATTTTAAATTAACTACTAATGGCTAGCTTTCTTTGAAAATACTGTTATAGATGGCTGTAACTGGCTGAAATAATAAATGACAAGAGAACTTTTAAAAATAGTAATTGGGCTGTGTTGAGAATTAGATAATTTTAGAATTCCTGAATAGTATTTTCAGTTTTTCCTAATGTGGACATTTCTCATTTATTAATCTGAGTTTTCTGCATAATTTGTTTTTCATTAAGAAATGATGAAACAATGGTTGACATGACAATATAGCATAATTAAAATTTTAAAAGTTTATACCAGTGTGGGCCTTCTTACTGGTGACAATAGTTAGCATGTTTAACAAAATGATTTGGAAATTTAAAAAAAGACTTATTTGTAAAGAAAAGAAAAATGCTGACTAAAATCTTTAAAAGGGTGTGATTGTTTCAGACACATCAATTGTGTCACATGTTCCTCAGTTGCCAGTGACAAGGCTTACAACCTCAGTGAGAGGCTCATCCCCTGCTGGTTTCCTGGGCCTCTGCTGCAGAATTTTGTACCCTAGTCTAGGGTTTCTAACCTCCAGGTGAGGCCTGGAGATCCCCTGGAATTACAGCAGAGCTCCAGACTACAGAGTAAGATCGCCAACCTCCAGGTGTGGGCTGGGGACTTCCCAGAATTACAACTGATCTCCAGACTACATCTTTCTTTCTTCTTTTTTCCTCCTGGAGAAAATGGCTGCTTGGAAGGCAGGGTTTATGGCATTATACCCTACTAAGGTCCCTCCTCTTCCTAAACCCTATTCTCCCAGGCTCCACCCTCAAGTGTCCAGGTATTTCTGGAGCCAGAGTTGTCAACCCTATTGCAGACATCAGTCCCACTGGTGGTCCAAATCTCCAGGAACGTCCCAACCCAAAGTTGGCAGCCCTATAACTTACCCTCCTTAAAGACACTGTAATAAATATTAGTATACTTAATCTGTTATTGAACTGTGCCATTTCACACAATGGGTGAGGAGTGAAATATGAATATAGCCCTATTTTATTTTATTTTTGAAAAACATAATTTTTATTAAATGAGTAAGAAGTAGGAAACATGCAAAAAAGAAAAAATGAAATCATACACAACGTAACAAAGAGGGGGAGGAAAAGATAAAGAAAAGGGGGCAGGGACATAATAGGCTTCCAATTTTTTATATGACAAATATAGTTTTGATTGCAAAGTTTTTCTTGCTTATATATAAAAAACAAGAACTCTTTTTTGTTTCCCCTTACACAAATTTCGTATTCAGAAAAACCACAAATCATTAAGCCATCCTTATAGTTTTAATTCAAAAGGCCAATCTATTGTAAGTAAAATAATTATCTTTCCCCTCAATACTATAAATTTAGCCATGGCTATAAGGCCCAACATCTTCTCTAGCCATTCTTCTACTATAGGTATTGTCAGACATTTCCATTTTTGTGCATGTAACATTTTCATTGCCACAAATATAGGAACAAAAATCCATATCTTCTTCCATAAAACCTATCAAAAAGGACTCTGGCTTCAGCTATATCTTAGTCTTTAGAATCTTCTGCAAATTCCATATCTTCCTCTTCCCTTTGCAGAGAATTGGTCAAAAGTAATACAGTCCTGTCTCTGAAGTCTTCATCAGTTTCTTCTTGGAATACATACCTATTTTAAAAGTCCACGTATATGTAAAATTAATGGTTCAAGGGTGAACTAGAATTGGGGAAAAGCTACAGATTGCAATGCAAAGTAGTAAAGGAAAATGATAGAATGGGAAGAACTAGAGATCTCTTCAAGAAAATTGGAGAAATCAAGGGAACATTCCATGCAAAGCTGGCTGATAAAGGACAAAAATGATAAGGACCTAAAAGAAGCAGAAGAGATTAGGAAGAGATGGCAAGAATACACAGAAGAACTATACAAGGACCTCAATGTCTTTGACAACCACGACAGTGTGATCACTGACCTCAAGCCAGACATCCTGGAGTGCAATGTCAAATGGGCCTTAGAAAGCATTACTAACAACAAAGCTAGCAGAGATGATGGTATCCCAGCTGAGCTATTCAAAGTCCTAAATTATAATGGTGCTAAAGTGCTGCACTCCATATGCCAGCAATTTTGGAAAATGCGACAGTGGCTACAGGATTGGAAAAGGTCAGTTTACATTCCAATCCCAAAGAAGGGCAATGCCAAGGAATGTCCAAACTATCTCACAATTCCACTCATTTCACATGCTAAGAAGGTCATGCTCAAGATCCTACAAGCTAGGCTCAGCAGTATGTGGACAGAGAACTGGCAGAAGTACATGCTGGGTTTCGAAGTGGTAGAGAAACTAGAGATCAAATTGCCAACATTCGCTGGATTATGGAGAAAGCAAGGGAGTACCAGAAAAACATCTGCTTCTGCTTCATTGACTATGCTAAAGCCTTTGACTGTGTGGATCACAACAAACTATGGCAGGTCCTTAAAGAGATGGGAGTACCAGACCACCTCACATGTCTCTTGAGAAACCTGTATAAGGGTCAAGAAGCAACAGCTAGAACCGGATATTGAACAACTGATTGGTTTAGCATAGGAAAGTAGTACAACAAGGATGTATATTCTCGCCCTGCTTATTTAATTTATATGCAGAGTACATCATGCGAAATGCCAGCCTGGATGAATCACAAACCAGAATTAAGACTGCCAGGAAAACCATCAACAACCTCACATATGCAGAATATACCACTCTAGTGGCAGAAAGTGAAGAGGACCTAAAGAGTCTCTTGCTCAGGATGAAAGAGGAGAATGCAAAAGTTGGTTTGAAACTCAACATTAAAAAAAAAACTAAGATCATGGCATCCAGCCCCATCACTCATTGGCAAATAGAAGGGGAAGTCATGGAAGCAGTGACAGAATCCACATTCCTGGGATCCAAGGTCACTGCAGACGGTGACTGTAGCTATGAAATTAAAAGGCACCTGCTCCTTGAGAGGAAGCTATAGAAAACCTTGACAGCATCATAAAAAGGAGAGACATCACCCTGCCAACAAAAGTCCGTATGGTCAAAGCAATGGTATTCCCAGTAGTCATGTATGGCTGTGAGAGTTGGACCATAAGGAAGGCTGAGCACTGAAGAATAGATTCTTTCGAATTATGGTACTGGAGAAGACTCTTGAGAGTCCCCTGAACTGCAAGGAGATCAAATCAGTCAGTCCTAAAGAAAACCAACCCTGACTGTTCCCTGGAAGGCTAGATACTGAAGCTCAAATACTTTGGCGACCAAATGAGAAGGGAGCACTCACTGGAGAAGACCCTGATGCTGGGAATGATTGAAGGTACATGAAGAGGGGGACGGCAAAGGATGAAATGGTTAGACAGTGTTAGTGATGCAATGAACATGGAATTGAGTGGACTCCAAAGGGTGGTGGAGGACAGAAGAGTCTGGTGTGAGGTGGTCCATGGGGTTGCGAAGAGTTGGGCTCAACTGTGCGTCTGAACAACAACAACAAACAACAGATTGGTGATGATTTCAAATATCTCATTGTTGCTGTTATTATTTGAAAAATCCTGTTTCAGTTTTCATATTGTGGGAATTTAAAACAACATTTTATTTTATTGACATTTTAAAATTCTTCCTACCATTTGTTTCCTCAAAAATATACTTGGTATTCAATGTTTTTAATGCATCAAAATTCTGGGTGAATCTAACCAGTTTTTTCTCTTCTGAAGAAAAAACTTGGGTTCCTTTGACCATCAAAAAAAGTTGTTCTGGGACTCATGGGACCTGCATGGACAAAAACTATGTGTGAGAGAAGCTATAATCGAGGGGAATTAGGACACTGAGTGAAAAGCTGGCTGGATCTAGCTTTCTATGTTTAAAATAAATTATGAACATTTTACAAATAAATACCATATAAAACTAGATTCAGGTGGGTAGAGATGTTGGTCTGAAGCGGCAGAACAAAGTTTGAGTCCAGTGGCACCTTAAAGGCGAACAAAGTTTTATTCAAGGGATAAGTTTACACTTCTCCCCCCTTCCTAGATGTAATGGTTGAGGAAATTCAGTTTCACTGTATCTGAGGAAGTGCACTTGCACACAAAAGCTTATACCTTGAATAAAATATTGCTGGTCTTAAAGGTGCCACTGGACTCAAACTTTTTTCTACCATATATATCTATACCACATCCATACAAAATATAAACCATTCTACAAAACCATCTATGAAAAACTGAGAACAGGAATCTTTGATTAAAATATGAATGAAGAAGAAGGAACCCACAGACACTTGTGGTGGAGTAAAAATTATTTCTCCCCATCTCCCTTCTCAAGCTGGTTGAACCACTTCTCCCCACCAGTACCTGGTTACCTCCCTGCCTTCAGCTTTGCTTTTCCTACACCCTTTTTGCTTTGCATCACTTCCTTCCTCCTCCCGTTTCCTCCAGAAATCGGCAGGCTCTAAACAGATGAGATCCTAATCATTCTTATTGATTGCACTGGCAAATCAAAATGGCCCCAGAGATTTCATGAGCCCTTCTTGTTTCTTTAGAGCTGTCACTTCTTGTGATATCGACCCATTTGCAGTCATTGCAGTTAAATGGAAGAGGATTTTCTTCCCCCCCTTTTCATGTTAAAGCATTCAGATTTTCCAGTAAATCCAGAGGTTCCCCTGAATTTTCAGAAATCTTTACATGAGCCAGGGGTCATTTCCTGCAGGAGCGCACAGGAGCGGAGCGCCGGCAGTAAAGAGCCCAGGGGGCGGGCACATGCAACAAGCCCCACCCCCTGCTCCCAGCAGCCCTCAGTCAGAGCAAGAAGCAGCCAGGTAAGCTGCAGAGCCCCCCCGGCTCCCCAATCCAAAACAGTCCAGTGGCACCTTTAAGACCAAGTTTTATTTAGGTAGAAGCTCTCCCTCCTCTGCGAAGACAGATCTGCACGTCCCCCTCATCCCCCCCAATAGCTAGCAATCCAAAACAGTCCAGTGGAGCCTTAGCGGTGGGTGTTGCCTCCTGACACACTTCCGGTGATGTCAGGGGGTGTGGCATATGCAAATAAGTTACGCTAATGAGTTATGCTAATGAGCTCCTGCTCCTCTTTTTCTACGAAATGACCCCTGAATGAGCCATGTGTAGTGTGTAGCCATTCTTGGCTATTAGATACATGATCTACAAAGAAACATGATTAGGAACATTTACTACTCAACTTGCATGTAGAATGTCCCAGATTCAGTCCCCCATAGTTGAAAGGATTTTAGGTAGCAGGGTAGAGGAAGGATTTCTATTTCAGACTTGATAATCCATGGGCAAGATGGACTGATTGGGTGTCAGGCAGCTTCATATGTTCAATTATTTTGTCTGATATGTTAGTTTTGTATGTGGAAGAAGTTATTTAGAGAGAACGGAAACATTTGATCTCCTCTTGCAGTGTGAATGGCATAGTTTAACAACAGATTTTTTGTGCCATGAGCTTGCTGGAGTTTATTTCAGCTCAGACAACTATCATACGTTAGATTCCATATTTGTAAACAGTCAGAACATCATCAGTACTTAGGGCCTTTAGCCATCAACAAATTTGGGCAAATAGATGCAGTCAAATGAAATTTTAAAACAATCCAATGAATGTAAATTCTGGAATAGTTTCTCAGGAACAGCTGTGGGAACAAAGAGTATTGTTCCCTGCGTATGTTTATGTAGGGCATCTCACAACTTTGATGCTCATACTACTGTGTAACCCAGTGGGGGGAAGAAGGTTTTTTTGGCTTCCAAGATTACCCTTCCCCCTTGAAAAATCAGAAACTTTCTCAAGTAGATTGAGAGGCATGCCCTTCTGCATGAGAACTTGTGATGGATGGATTCTGCTCACCTTTGTGACTGCTTGGTCAGCCTATTGGGAATAAGGAAACTGTATTCCCCCTACTGTAGGGAGGAAAGACAGCATGGCATAGCCCGATCTCATCATATCTCTGAAGCTAAGCATAGAACTTGGAAGGGAGACCTCCAAGGAAGACTCTGCAGAGGAAGGCAAAGGCAAGCTACCTCTACTTTTCACTTGTCCTGAAAGCCTCTTGCTGGGGTCCACACCAGGGCGCTTCCTCCCCCCTTTTCTTTTTAAAGAAAGGTTCCAGAACTCTCAAGAAGGAAATGAAGTCTGTATACTGAAAACTCGTGAACTTTTAAACAATTTTAAAATAATTTTGACAAAGAGGTTCTGGAACTCCATTCCAGTGTGTTCCCCCTGAAGAAAAATCCTGAGGGGTCACCATAAATTGGCTGAAACTTGACTGCACTTTACACACACAAATCCTCCCCCACTGGACTAACTATCAACTTGGAGGCAGCAAAATCAGTCCCTGTAGCATGTAGCACACCTTTCCTTTAGTCATTTGGGACTAATTGTTTATCATCCAATTTACAGTGGTTCACTTCTCTGCCTATAGCACAATGTTGTCTGGATTAGTTATATGGTGGGGCTGTCTGTAGTAAAGAAGGATAGCATTTAAAGACCCTTATGAACTCTATGATGAACACCATGCCATTAAGACCACGTCACTGCATTACTGCATTACTCCACTACTGATGAAAACCCTTTAACTAATGTTGATTAGCTGAGAAGGGAGAAAATAGAACTCTGCTGTTCTGTTTGAATTATTGTTAAGGTTGTATTTGTGTTTCTGTTTTTTTACCCCTCTCATCAGTTGTTTGTAACTAAGCTAGAAAGAATCTATCTTGGCTGGAACCCAGAAGCCTGGTGCTCAGCTTGAGTGGAACGTTATTTTTTTTAAACTTTGAAAATATTTATTGAATCATGTTTTAATTAGCAGGGAAAAAACATTTTGTTTATTTTCAGCAGAATTTTTTTCCCTCCACATTTAAAGGGTAAAATCTACCCGCTTTGTGTTCCACTTGCATAAAGGTGACATTTTCATGGATGGTTGCTTGGCACAAGGCACAGCAATGTACTTGATTTCCTGCCCTTACTTTTTGGAAGAGACAGAATTGGCAGCTCCAGCTATGCGTGGGGAGCTTCTCTCTGCATTTTGCTCTCCAGATGAAACACAATCATATTTAACTCATATTTGTATGTTCTTTTGATGTCTGTGTACATAGAGATATTTTTCCTACATGGAAACTCTTTGCAACTTCCCAAATATTAAACAACAACAGCTTTTAAGAGGCTGCTTGGAGTGAGTAACAGTTTTGGTGTGGGTGAAGCAAGGAGCCCACTAGAAGTGGTAGATTTAAGTGTCCTAGAGAATAAGGTCACTTTCTCCCCTGAAGACAATGTTCACAGCTGTAATTAGGGTTGCCAGTCTCCAGGTGGGGCCCGGAAATCTCTCAAAATCTCTAGTCACCTCAAGACTAGACTACTGTAACACGCTCTACATGGGGCTGCCCTTGTCACAGATTCGGAGGCTTCAGCTAGTGAAGAATGCTGCAGCCAGGCTTTTGATGGGCCTTCCCAGGTGGGAGCATATTCAGCCTGTGCTGAGGACACTGCACTGGTTGCCAATAGCGTACTGAATCCGCTTCAAGGTGCTGGTTCTTACCTTTAAAGCCCTATATGGCCAGGGTCCAACATACCTGCGAGACCACCTTTCCCCATATATACCCCAGGGAGTGCTTCGGTTGGGATCTCGGAGCCAATTGACCCTCCCTGGCCCTAAGGATGCCAGGCTTGGTATTACCAGGGCCAGGGCTTTTTCGGTGGTGGCACCATCCTGGCGGAATGAGCTCCCAGAGGAGATCAGGGCCCTGCGGGACCTTTTACAGTTCCGCAGGGCCTGCAAGACAGAGCTCTTCTGCCAGGCTTTCAGCTAGGGAGCCGCTGCCACCATAGTGCCCTGGCCCTTGTCTTCTAACACCCAGCCTGTGCCTTGGCTTCTAACACCTCTCCTGTGCCTTGGTTTCTAACACCTAGCCAGTCCTTTGATTATTAACACCTAGTCTGTGCTACAGGAAAATCTTGAGCAGATTGATTTTTAGATGGTACACTGAAATAAGCCATATTGAATAACTATCTTCAGCACTTTATGATTTTGTTTTAATAATGAATTGTTCTTATATGTTTTTATGTATTTTAACTGTATTAATGCACTGTCTGTGAGCCGCCCTGAGCCTGCATTGTGGGGAGGGCAGGGTATAAATGTGATCAATAAATAAATAATAAATAAAATTACAACTTATTTCCAGGCTACAGAGATCAGTTCCCCTGGAGAAAATGGCTGCTTTGGAGGGTGGACTGTACAGTATTATACCCTGCCAAAGGCCCTCACCAAGACCCCCATTCCCCAGGCTCCATCCCCAAATCTCCAGGAATGTCCACATCCTGGAGTTGGCAGCTGGAAGACCTCCTAGATCTGATTGATTTTGAATGCCTTGGTGGAAGCAGTAGCTAAGGGTGTACATCAGCAGTTTCAGCTCCATTGCTGTATGAAGGACAAGGACCTTGCAACAGTAGTACAGGTATATTTGAGTCCAGGACCACTGAAACTATGTGCAACTGTAGCCTACATGCTGGAAACTTCCCAAACTGAATACTAGCTTATAAATGGAAAAATTAAAAATGAATAAATGAAAGAAAGAGAGGTCCAGTAAAATCCAGGATATGTGCTTCTGAGTCCATTGATGTCAATGTGCTTTGAAGGACAGGAATTGTACTATAAAACACTTATGGCACAAGCCTATGCAAATCGCATTTTGATCAATGGGGCTTGCTTCCAGGCAAGTGTGCATAGAATTTCAGCCTGTTTTCAGACTGCAGCTGCCTTTTATGTTTCTGTCAGTGTTGTGGTGATTCCAATGATTGTGCTATCAGTGTGATCAGTTTACACTGACTTTTTTTCCTTTGGTTTTTCCTCTTCAGTCTTTCATCCCTTCAGATTCACATTGAAAGATTGTTTTGTGGGTCCCCCCCATTTTTGTTTTGCACATGTGCAGAAGCTCTGATGCCAACACTTCTTGGAAAGAAGGAGAGGGGAATTTCAGAATAGGAGCTCTACTGCACGAGGAGTCTGGAAGCCCCACCCCACTTGGCCGCACCCAAACCAGTAGAGTGCAGTGTGAGCCCCATCTGGAGAAAGTCTGTCACCACCAAAAGTGGCAGCCATAGCAACTCCTCTTTCCCGCAAGCACCATGGGAGGAGAGGAACAGTCCACCCCAGTAAGGATTAGGGATGGGCTGAACCACAAACCGAATCAAGAACCAATATGTTGGTTTGCAAACCAAACTGGTTCATATCACTTCATGACCCCTGCTTTCTGCTCCCAGCCACTTTTCATGGGGAACAGAAAGTAGGGGTTTAAATGGCTCCACAAACTTGCATTTAAAATGGCTTCTGGTCTCTTGTATGTTTTTGTGAATGGGACCTATTGTCAGGACCCACAGCCAAACAACAGAGCACACACTTCCAAGAAAGGTTTTACTTTATTGTTAGTACTATGGTTGCAGTAACATGGTCACTGTTAGGAATGACGAGTATAGCATATAGTGATATGGAGGATTCAAAAGGTTCCCCCCACACACACCTGTGAGCCAATCAGCCTATTTCCCGCAGGTGGGAAAGAATAACCGATGGTCGAGGCTGAGAAACGAAACTAGTCTCATGGTTAATTAAAGTGGAGACACTACACAGACAGGAATACAAGGTCAGTGATAACGATGAGAGAATCAAGAGGGAAGGAATATGGCACCAACTTGTACAGAGGTCAGGCGGGCGAACTCCAGGCCTATAAACCATATGGCAGCCTAGCTGACACCTATTTCCTGAATGGCATACCCTCAGACATATGACATGCCTCCTCTTAACCACTACACCGAACTGGTCATGTCATAAAGTTGGTGGCAGTAGTGTAGTAACAGAGGATGGGTCTGTCAGAAGCGCTTGCTTATCCTGGATGAACAAAAATTCCAGGTTCAGAATTGTAAACTACTGTAACCACTGTGCACAGATATATCAGGTATACCATGTTGGCAGAAGCAATGCTGATTTTTTTATTCATCTAGTTTCAGTCTTTCAGAACTTTGCTAAAGATCATCCCTCACCCACAACTAGGAGAGGAAATGTTTTCACTCAACTTCCCCTTTGTTAAAATTAGAGACTTGCCTAGAAGTTAAGAGTCCAACAAGTCTAAAAACATATTTTATAGGGCAGTAATGTGGAAGATTTATTATTGATAATATCCAGAAAATCAAAATTCAATCTGAAGACATTATTATAAATGTCACTTGTAAAATTTAAAGCTAAAGAGAAAGGTGGTGGTAGAGACAGAGGAAAAAAGGAGGCACCAAGGACAGAAGGAAGACACAGTGGCCAGGGGAAAGAGCTAGGCATGCAGAACATATCATAAGGAAAGCTGGAGTAGACTTAGATGAAGGTGGCGTGAAAATCGGTGGAAGGAAGATTACCAATTTGAGATATACAGAT
Organism: Gekko japonicus; assembly: GCF_001447785.1. Taxonomy (NCBI): domain Eukaryota; kingdom Metazoa; phylum Chordata; class Lepidosauria; order Squamata; family Gekkonidae; genus Gekko; species Gekko japonicus. The sequence continues at coordinate 63 of NW_015172051.1, read as the reverse complement.
GACACCACATTACTGGCAGAAAAAGTGGAGACTTTTAACGGGACAGGGTAAAAGCCGGAACGG
>NW_015172050.1:456537-461193 GCF_001447785.1 Gekko japonicus | reverse complement strand
CCCACTTTTAGTATTTAAAAAACACAGGGAGATTCCTCATCTCCTGTGGTACCCGTGCCAAGGAGCAGTTCCCTCTTGTTTTTCCGTCCTGTCCTATTCCCCTGCTGTCTCTCCTCTTCCCCCAGCAGGGGCTTGCTGAGTTCCTGCCAGCTTCCTTCTGTGGTACCTTCAGGGCTGACTCCTCTGATCTTGCGGTCACATCCACACTTTTCCAGCTCCCCCCGGCTGCAGGCCCGGGTCACGGCAAAAGCGAGCCCAGCTGAGGAGACAGCGTGGACGAAGGCTGACTCGCGGGTGCCTGTGGGGAAAAGGTGCGTTATTCAGAAGCAGCTCCCAGCCAGAGTGTCAGGCCAGGGTCTGGTGGAATCAGGTTTAAATCCCCACTTGGCCATGGAAGCTTGGTCGGTGATCTTGGGCTTCTCGGCCTAATCTACCTCACAGGGTTCCTATGAAGGTGAAAAACACAAGAGAGGAGACCAATATAAGCCACTGGTCCCAGGGTTGCCAGCCTCCAGGTGGGGCCTGGAATTCTGCTGGAGTTACAACTGATCTCCAGACTATAGAGGGCAATTCTCCAGTAGGGTAGCCAGGTCGTACCTGGCAGCCGGCAGGGGGATACTTGGTCCTCTCCGAAATCTTCCATCGCCGACGCTGGGGGCGTGTGTGACACTCTAGCTTTTGGACAAAACACTATGGTTTGTAGCTGATTTTACCATAGAGGCCCAAAAAGTAGTGTCACCATGCCGTGTCGGCAACGTGATGATGTCACTTCCGTCATCACATCACCTTTTGGGCCAGTTGGGGGCGGGATTTCCCCCACCAGCTAGCTGGCCAGCAGCAGGGAAGCGCCCCAGAAAAGCTGGGGTGCACAAGCCCCCAGTGGAGGTCTGGCAAAGAAAATGGCAGCTTCAGAGGGTCAACTTGATGGAAGTCCCTCCCTGTTGATCTCCTTCTGCTCCCCAAATTCTGCCCTCTCCAGGCACCGCCCCCCAAGTCTCCAAGAACTTCCCAAGCTGGAGTTGGCAAACCTATTGGGTCCCCGCTGGGGAAAAAGCCGTGTTATACCTGAAGTACATAAGCCATGGCTGCCAGCTCCAGGCTGGGAAATACCTGGAGATTCTGGGGGTGGAGCCTGGGGAGGGAGGGGTTAGGGGAGGGGAGGGACTTCTTCTCTGCTATGGAGTCCAGTCTCCAAAGCAGCCATTTTCTCCAGCAGAACTGGTCTCGGTTGTCTGGGACGCAACTATAATAGCAAGTGATCTCCGGTCGGCAACACTAACGTGACGTCTTCGCACCGGGGACGTTGGGGGTGATGCTGTAGTTTTTAGGTAAACCCTTTAGTTTTGAAGGCAAAAAACCATGGAGTTTTGCCCAAAACCTAGAGCGTCACCCCCCCCCCCATGACATCCCCTACGCAATGACGTCTGGGTGATGTCATCCCGGAGAAGAGGCTGGATCCCCCCGTCAGCAGCTTGGTAGGACCTGGCAACTGATACAGATGAAGGGTGTGTACACAATGTATGTTTTCCAAACACACGTCACTCCCTCAGGACTGCATCATAAGGAGTGTTTTGCTGGTGCTTTGTGAGCGGAATTGTTTCCTAACCCCCTCCTCAATTTCATCCATTCCCTGAGCCACTGAATATACTGAGACAGCTGGACAAGCTTGAGGGGCCATGGCTCAGTGGCAGAACATCTGGTTTGCCTGCAGGAGGTCACAAGTCCAGCATCTCCACTTAAAAGGACCAGGCAAGCCGGTGAGGCGAAAGATCTTTCCACTACCTGCAGATATTCAGCATGGGAAATACTGATTTTGATAGACAATACGCTGACTGAATAGGAGTCAGCAATCAGGGGTCATTTCCTGCAGGAGCGCACAGGAGCGGAGCTCCGGCAGTAAAGAGCCCAGGGGGCGGGCACATGCAACAAGCCTCACCCCCTGCTCCCAGCAGCCCTCAGTCAGAGCAAGAAGCAGCCAGGTAAGCTGCAGAGCTCCCCCTGGCCCCCTGGTCCAAAACAGTCCAGTGGCACCTTTAAGACCAAGTTTTATTCAGGTACAAGCTCTCCCTCCTCTGCCAGGACAGATCTGCATGTCCCCCCCCCCTCGATAGCTAGCAATCCAAAACAGTCCAGTGGCGCCTGAGCGGTGGGTGTTGCCTTCTGACACACTTCCGGTGATGTCAGGGGTGTGTGGCATATGCAAATGAGTTATGCTAATGAGTTATGCTAATGAGCTCCTGCATCTCTCTTTCTACGAAATGACCCCTGGTCAGCATCAATACTCCCTCTGAGCCGTGGAGTCTTGTGAGCCAAAACTCTACCTTGTGAGCTACTGGCATGAAAGCTGTGAGCGAGCAATTTGGCTGCTGCATCAATCGGTTTGCTCTGGAGCCCTCCTGCCTGAGCTGAGACAAAAATGTGTGAGCCAGAGGCTAAAAAACTGTGAGCTAGCTCACACGAACTCAGCTTAGAGGGAATACTGGTCCGCATCATATGTATGTACTGAGACGTTCAAGAGCGGGACATTCAGATTGAAGCTAAAGCCTTAGTTTGTTGTGTGCTTCAAAATCTTCTGCTACACTGGCTGCTCTGGGAGGCTTTGGGGGAGAGATGCCGACGAAACATACAGAGACTCTGAGTTTGTCAGGTTGAAGAGGCAGGAGGGAAGGCACCAAAGCTCAGAGGCAGAACATCTGGTTGTCATGCAGAAGGGTCCAGGTTCAGTCCCTGGCATCTCCAGTTGAAAGGATCAGGTAACGGGTGATGTGAAAGACCTCTGCCTGAGACTCTAGAGAGCTGCTGCCAGTCTGAGTAGACAATACTGACCTTGATGGACCAGTCATCTGATTCAGACAAGGCTTCATGGGTCCATGAGCTCAACAGGGAAGCAAACTTTCCTCTCCCCTCCCACTCTGGTCTACATACTGAAGAGAAGGCCTTGGACCCGGGATTTCAAACAAAAACTACCACACTCACAGCCCACTACCTTAACAGCTACAAAACTCTAGCACAGTGAGCATAGGTATGAAATCCTATTACCAGACATGTGCTGCCCCAGCCAGCGTTTTAAACTTTAGTTAAGTAGAACTGCCATATATCTTTAAGAGCAGTGCTCCCTGGGAATTGAAGTCTTTAGTTAGACATCCCACAGCATCCGGCACACAGACACGTGAGGATTCGAGTTTTACAGCTCTCTTCCTCTCTTCCCGTGGCCTTTGTTCTCTTTAAACGGCAAGGAGGTGGGAACGTGCAATCCTTTTCACCATGAGCCACTGAACTGAATTAGATTACAAAATATGTGAATTTCACCAGTTATTCAGCTTTGAGCACAAGACATTTGAACCTATGAGGTTCTGCTAGGATTCATGTCCAGGTTCTGCACAGAGCTAGGGTTCAGGCTGTGTTTAGTGTCAGACCCTGCAGAGAGTGTTAAGTTCTCTGCCTCATTCACCATCGCTGACCTTGTAGAATGACTTTCCCAAAAACTGGCAGTCCCTGCAGGGTCGAGCAGTTCCAGCGGCGGTCACGGAACTGGTGCTGGCACTCCTCGAGGGCCAGCTCGGCCGCACGCTTCACGGTATCCATGGCTTCCACCTGGCGGTGGCACATTCTCACCTGCTCTTCGGCCAACCCCTTCAGACTTTCGCAGGCCCCGGGATCCCGTTGGAGCCCTCGCAGGGGTGGCTGCTTGGCCAGGTATCTGGACAAAAGGAGACAGGGGACTGAGTCAGGGAGTATTGGAGAAAGAAGCAACTCCCCTAGCTAGATGACTGCCCTGACGCTGAAATTCTAAACTAGTCCAGTCCAGTCGGACCTCGGAAGCTAAGCAGGGTGGACCTTGGTTAGTATTTAGGTGAGAGACCACCAAGGAAGTCCAGGGATGCTGTGTAGAGGCAGGCAATGGCAAGCCACCTGTGTTCCTGCCTTGCCTTGAAAATCCTACAGAGTTGCTATAAATTAGCTGTGACTTGGTGGCACGTTACATGCCTGAGAGGTAAGTCAAACAGAGTAGAAGAAGAAGAAGAAGAGAAGAAGAGATTGGATTTATACCCCGCCCTTCACTTGGAGTCTCAGAGGGGCTTACAAACTCCTTTCCCTCCCCCTCCCCACAACAGACACCCTGTGAGGTAGGCGGGGCTGAGAGAGCTCTGACAGAAACTGCCCTTTTTCAAGGACAGCTGTGCCAGAGCTTGTGACTGACCCAAGGTCACATCAGCAGGTGCAAGTGGAGGAGTGGGGAATCAAACCCGGTTCTCCCAGATTAGAGTGCGCGCACTTAACCGCTACACCAAACTGGCTCTCAAGTAGAGGGCCAACAATTAAAACTTTAATGTATATAATATAAAAATACATGTATTTATTAGTAAAGAATTAAAAAACATATAAGGGCCCAAGTACACCTCATATAAAAATACCAAAATCATACACACAAGGGCCAATGGACTTGACCTGACGCATTTCGGCCTACGTGGGCCTTCTTCAGAGGTCAAACACAATGAGGAACAAATTGGCTTATACCATAATACAATACAATTATAAAACATGGATGCAAAATGGACCAGAAAGGAATTGATCCAAAGTGAAACCACTAGACACAGAATAAAAGTACAAACGAGGCCTCCCAAGATCCAATCACATGCCAAATGATTGTTTAGT
>NW_015172050.1:442807-456074 GCF_001447785.1 Gekko japonicus | reverse complement strand
TATATGCTGCTGAAGCCCCTCCGCACCCCAAACCCTGCCCTCCCCAGGCTCTACCCCGCAAATCTACAGGTCTGGCCCTCACCTTAGTATTGCCAGCCTCCAGGCAGCACCTGGAGATCTCCAAGATCAGTTCTCCTGGAGAGAATGGCTGCTTTGGGCAACAGACTTTATGGCATTATACCCTGCTGAGGTCCCTCTGCACCGCAAACCCTGCCCTCCCCAGGCTCTACCCCTCAAATCTACAGGTATTTCCCAACCCAGAGTTGGCACCCCTGTAACTGGCTATGGAACCGCTTTCCAGACCCTTTGAACCCAGAAGACATGGCATAGGAGGAGATGCTTTTCTACCTTAGCTGCCACTGCATAACCCCAAATCAACATAAGTCAGGGGTGGAGGGAACCATACCTGTTACCGTGAGGCTGTCCTCCCATACTACCCACTTGAGGCAGCAAAATGACTTGAGAAAGCCCTGCCTTATAGCTAAGCAGAAAGAAATAAACATGGGTTGCCTCCCTCTATTTTCCCCTTCCCTCTGCCGCCCCACCTGCCACAGTTGGGACAATCACCTGGAGCTTCCTTCTAGAGCTCGTTGTATTCCTTCCCAGAACGTGCCTTACTCCTAGTAGTTATATAATGCTATTGTAATTACTTTTCTTTAAAGCCCTCTGGGAGAACAGTGGGGAAACTGGCATCTGCAAGACTGATGACAGGGAAATGGTGCCAATATGGGTTGGACCCTTACAGGCCAAGATAAAGCACCACACTCTGTCCAGATGGTGATAACACGCCTGGATCACACTTAATTACTTTTCTTTAAAGCCCTCTGGGAGAACAGTGGGGAAACTGGCATCTGCAAGACTGATGACAGGGAAATGGTGCCAATATGGGTTGGACCCTTACAGGCCAAGATAAAGCACCACACTCTGTCCAGATGGTGATAACACGCCTGGATCACACTCTTCCTAAAAAGGTGGGAGTAACATGGGTTTGAGAAAGAGCAGACTGAGGACAGGGAAAGGACAATCTGCACATGATTAGTGCACGGCATCGTAGGGATGCTCCAAAACAAAAACGGCTGTGGTTTGAATTCCAAAGTGGAAAGAAACTGCCATGTAGTATCAATAGGGCCAGGTCTTACCTGGGTCCCGGTGGGGGGCTCCAGCCTGGCTGCTGGAGTCTTCTGGCACGCATGCCATGATGATGTCACTCAGAAGTGATGTCATCGTGCCAGGCATGTTGTGCAGGGGACGCTCTAGCATTTGGGTAAAAAAAAAACCCTCTATGGTCACCGTAGAGTTTTCACCCAAATGCTAGAGCGTCCCCCACATGATGTGCCCAGCATGATGACGTCATCTCCAGGTGATGTGATGGTTGCCAGGCACATTGGGTGCACCAGGGCTCTTTGGGGATGGGGCTCCCCCCACCGGCCAGCTGGCTGGTGGCAGATCGGGGGCCGGAAAGCGGGGGAAACCCCACTCACCCCCATCGGGGGATTGGCAACCCTAAGTAGCAACCTTGATGGGCTTAGGGAGCGGAGCAGAGGGTGGCATACTTACAACCATGTCACTGCGAGGGTGTGGTGGACCAAAGCCATCATGGAGCACAGGCGGAGGGTTGCCATCGTACCGCCGGTCAGGTCCTCCTGCTTTGTCTTCCTTCCTCAGCTCAGCCGAAGATCGAGTCTCAAGCCAGGATCAATTCACTCAGTTGGAAGGCAGTTTTTCCTTCCCACTTGGCAAGCACAAGGTGGCTCTGAACGCCTGTCAATGCATATCCCATGCTTGGGGAGAGAGATCCCCCCAGGTGAGCACCAGAAAGACACCCGCGCTGATGCTTCCTTTGCAGAACTGGGAGGCACCCATTGTAGCACCAGCCGGCCCACAAAGGTACATCTGGATTAAGAAGCCCACAGTCCACAGGTCGGGTCGATGCTTCGTATTTTCTCTCACGCGCTCCTTTCCTCTGCTCGTTCTCGAATGTTTGTGCCGCGCACCCTCAGATCAATGAAGGGGAATGCACCCAAGCGGGGCATGAGCTCCTCAGCCGTTTCGCCATCCCGCTGGCCCCGATCCACCGTCGCTTCAAGACCCAGCTGGGGAGTTCACGCCTCCTTTCAAATCGGCTCCCTGTTCCGTCTTCTCCAATCCCAAAATTGATCCGCCCCAAGCAATGCTCCCTCTGAGCTGTAGAGTTTGGTGAGCAAAAGTTCTACTTTGTGAGCTGCTGGCATTCAAGTTGTGAGCGAGCGATTTGGCTGCTGCATAGATCCGTTTGCTCTGGAGCCCTCCTTCCTGAGCTGAGACAAAAAGGTGTGAGCCGGAGGCTAGGAAACTGTGAGTTAGCTCACACTAACTGAGCTTAGAGGGAACACTGGCCCCAAGCAAATGTCCTGAGGCTGGCGGTCCTCAGGAAAGAAGAGCAGAAAGCCGCTCGGGCTGGCCCTGGATATGGAGTCAGGCCCCTCTGGGGATTCTCTCTTGCCTGCCTGGAAGATGCCTCGCTCCTGTCTGACGACACCTTCGTGGTGACATTAAACAACAGCTCGGACCGCCCGTTCTCTGTGTCTCTTCCTTCTTATAGTGCTGGGCTGTCTTCAGCCCCCTCAGATAGGAGAGATTTGGATGCAGACACCAAAGGTGACACTTCAGCTAAAGCTTCTTCCTCACCGGCCCCTTTCTGGCTGGGTCCATTTGCTCTCCCTCCCCCCAGCCAAGGACTGGGGAACCCTCCCAAAACAGGGAGGATTTAAACTCAGGGAGGGGTGGTCGTGGTGGATGTGTCTGGACAGAAATTGTTTCCCCTGGGTAACAGCCACCCTCCTCCTGAGGCGCTGAAGGGAAGTTTAACCCTTGTATGGTCCCGGCACTGTTTGCTTCATTCATCTCTGTGACTTTGCACTCGTGTGGAATGGAACAAAACCTTTATTCACCCCCCTCCCCATTTCGTGGCTCTTCTTAACCACAACATGTCCCCAAAATCAGAGGTCTTCTCTTGATTCCAACAGGACTGAGGGTGGCTCACCTTCAAACGATTAAGTTTTAATCATGCCTTCCAGATAGTGTTGGAGGGAAAAAGAAATAAAACCATATTACAACTATCGAGGAGAAGAAGAGATTGGATTTATACCCTGCCTTCCGCTCAGAGTCTCAGAGCAGCTTACAGTCTCCTTTCCTTTCCCCTCCCCACAACAGACACCCTGTGAGCAATGCTCCCTCCTCTAAGCTGTGGAGTCTTGTGAGCAAAAATTCTACTTTGTGAGCGACTGGCATTGAAGTGGTGAGTGAGTGATTTGGCTGTTGTATGAAATAGTTTGCTCTGAAGCCCTCCTTCCTGAGCTAAAACAAAAAAATGTGTGAGCTGGAAGCGGAAAAACTGTGAGCCAGCTCACACTAACTCAGCTTAGAGGGAACACTGCCTGTGAGGTAGGTGGGGCTGAGAGAACTGCTCTTCAGAGAACAGCTCTGAGAGAACTGTGACTGGCCCAAGGTCACCCAGCTGGCTGCATGTGGAGAAGTGGGGAATCCAACCCGGTTCTCCAGATTAGAGTCCGCCACTCTCAACCATTACACCACACTGGCCCTCAAGAGCATGTAGGGCTGTCAGATGACAGGGATCAGTTCCCCTGGAGAAAATGGCCTCCTTGCAAGGTGGGCTGCATGGCCTTCTAACCTGCTGATGTTCATCCCCTCCCCAGACTCCTCTGTCCACTCCCAAGGAGTTTCCTGACCTGGAGATGGCAACCCCAGCATGTGTTGCTTTGGCACCGAGTGAAAAGGGCAGATATATCCCATATATTCAGTAAAGTTGGGAAGCTTCTTCCTGCCTAAGCATCCCGCCTCTAACTGAATTCTTCTTCTGCCAGCAGAGCAACTTAACTGGGGGAGAGTTTCTCAGGTAAGGGAAAGACTTCAAACGGTGCTGAGCGGCGCACTGGGATCCGCGCCGTTCGAGCCGACACGATCCTCCCTGGATGTAGCAGCCAGATGCGCCAAAATGGTCGCCGTCTGTTCAGCATTTTCCAACATGGCACGAAAGCTGTAACTTCAGATCGGCCAGCCACAACCGATTCTGACAAAAGGGCCAGGTTTGCAGTGCGCCTCACAGGATTGTTGTGAAGATAAAATGGAGGGGGTCAGAGGGCAGTGAGAGCTTCCCGGATGAAGGGCAGGGTAAAAACATACTACCGTGGTCCAAATGGCATATATAGTGCTGTTCCTTTTGAGCTATTAGCATAATAGGTAAAGGTAAAGGTTCCCTTGCTCGAAAGCCAGTCGAGTCCGACTCTAGGGTTGCGGTGCTCATCTCCGTTTCCAAGCCGAAGAGCCAGCGCTGTCCGAAGACGTTTCCGTGGTCATGTGGCCAGCATGACTAAACGCCAAGGCACACGGAATGCTGTTCCCTTCCCACCGAAGCAGTACTTATTTATCTACTTGCAATTTCTTTCTTTCGAACTGCTAGGTTGGCAGGAGCTGGGGCCAGAGACGGGAGCTCACTCCGTCATGCGGCACACTCGGGTCTCAAACTGCCGAACTACCGACCTTCCACAGCCTGCAGTTCAGCGTCTTAACCACTTGAGCCACCGCAGCTCATAATAGCATAACACTGTTGCCCATTTGGCCCCCCTGTGGCTCAGTCTCTCTCCTGCACGTGAAGAGGAAAGGTAATGTGTTTTGAGCACTGACAATTAGCATCTCCCTGAGGGGCCTTGGGTTCCAGGAAATGGCTGGTTTTCAAGAGGGTTGGAAAGGAAAGAGCAGGCGGGTGTTTGTGTGAAAAAGAAGCTGAGTTTTCGTTTTTTTCGAGGCAGAAAGTTACGGAGAAAGAAACAGAGCAACTGCTGTTTGTGGGCTGAATTACACACAAGTACATGAAGCGGTCTTCTCCTGACCATCTCTTGGTCCATCAAAGTCAGTACTGGCTCCTCTGTCTGGCAGCAGCCCCCCAGGGTCTCTGGGTCTTTCCTATCACCTGCGACCTGGTCTTTTTATCTGGAGATAGCAGTCCCTTGGACTGCAAGAAGATCAAATCAGTGAATCCTAAAAGAAATCAACCCTGACTGTTCCCTGGGAGGCCAGATAATGGAACTGAAGCTCAAATACTTTGGCCACCCAATGAGAAGGCAGCACTCACTGGAGAAGACCCTGATGCTGGGAAAGACTGAAGGTCAAAGAAGACGGGGACAGCAAAGGATGAGATGGTTAGACAGTGTCACAGATGCAACGAACATGAAGTTGAGCCAACTTCAGAGGACGGCGGAAGACAGGAGGGCCTGGCGTGATCTGGTCCATGAGGTCGCGAAGAGTCAGACTCGAGTGTGCGACTGAACAACAACAACAAAGCAGGGATTGAACCTGGGGCCTTTTGGATGCCAAGCAGATGTTCTACTCATGAGCTATAGCCACTCCCACTACCTCGCTCTCTGGGGTTTCACACAGGATGCAGGATCTGTCACCCACATTGGCGTTCTCCGGACCACAGCCGCATTTTGGCTTTCCGTGGGTGTCATGGCAGTTCTCATTATTGCACTATTGCTGCAGTCAGTTCACACTTGGATGTTTTTTCTGTCGTCTGTCCCCACCCTCCCATCACAGTTCCGTTTGTTCACATTCACACTGAAGACTGATGAAGGGGGCGCCCGTTTGGGTGTGTTTTTTGGTGCATGTGTTGCAGCATTGCAGCGGCCTCAAGTTTGGCGTCGTGGTTAAGTGCGCGGACTCTAATCTGGGAGAACCGGGTTTGATTCCCCACTCCTCCACTTGCGCCTGGCTGGATGACCTTGGGCTAGCCGTAGTTCTGATAAGAGCTGTTCTTGAAAAAAGAGCAGTTTCTGTCAAGAGCTCTCTCAGCCCCACCTACCTCACAGGGCGTCTGTTGTGGGGAGGGGAAGGGAAAGGAGTTTGTAAACTGCTCTGAGACACCTTTGGGTAGTGAAGGGCGGGGTATAAATCCAATCTCCTCTTCTTCTTTTACCTCACAGGGTGTCTGTTGTGGGGAGGGGAAGGGAAAGGAGTTTGAAAGCCGCTCTGAGAAACCTTTGGGTAGTGAATGGTGGGGTATAAATCCAATCTCCTCTTCTTCTTCTTCTCAAGGGGGCTGCGCAAACCCTGTTAAAGTAGGTTCCCTGCCCATCGCACTAAAACCTAGGGTAATTCCTGGTGTAGGTGTCTCGCCCCTTATTGGTTGCCTCTTTTCCTGTGTTCTCTCATTGGCTGCCCCCCCAAAAAAAAACCCATGTTGAATTCCTTTACCTGAATTCCATCAAGTACATAAGCTCCAGTGGCTTCCCTAGCGTATCTGACACCCGGAGCTGATAATTTTTTAACACCTCCCTCCTCCATACAGCAAGATTTTCCAGGTCAGGGCTCAAGTGGTTTTACTCCCGATGAACTCAGTGGGGCTTACGCTCAAGTAGGCATGTGTGGAGAGAGGCGTTTCCAGGATGAGCCTGCCCCAGTCTCCAGCTCCCTGTGCCCTTTCTTGGGGGAGAGACACCATGAACGCCCCCTCCTCGCTTCGCTGTGCCAAGGCGCCAACTTCGTGTGGAATGGTGGCTGATCTCTCGGGAGACGCTCTGTGTTTATGAATGGAAACACTGATGGATGGGTCTTTGGCCGAACGAACGATATTCTTTCACGCTTCCATGAGGGCCAAAGGCTCGGGGCTTTTGACAGGAGATAGTCCCACTCCGGTGGCTCAAGTGGTTAAGACGCTGAACGACAGGCTGTGGAAGGTCGGTAGTTCAGCAGTTCGAGACCCGAGTGTGCCGCATGACGGAGTGAGCTCCCGTCTCTAGTTCCAGCTCCTGCCAACCTAGCAGTTCGAAAGCAAGACATTGCAAGTAGATAAATAGGTACCGCTTCAGTGGGAAGGTCACAGCGTTCCGTGCGCCTTGGTGTTTAGTCATGCCGGCCACATGACCACGGAAACGTCTTCGGACAGCGCTGGCTCTTCGGCTTTGAAACGGAGATGAGCACCGCAACCCTACAGTCGGATTCGACTGGCTTTCGAGCAAGGGAACCTTTACCTTTACTAGTCCCACTGAGCACCTTGAAACCTGCCGCTGCCAATGCATGCATATGATAGATCAGGCTGCAGAAAAACACAAATGGACAATAATTGGCTGCTGGTGTCGGGCCTCCCAATGGGACTGACCGTTTGTTTCAGCGCAGGCACTTCCCAAATGTTTCAGCGCTGGCATGCAGCTATTTAAAAGGTTTGCCACTTCCAAGTCCCCAAGACCATTATCCCTGTCCTCATCAGGGAAGTGTTGGAGGTTACAACTCGGTTTGGTTTTTGTATCTAACTATTATTATTCTTTCCCAAGACTGTAAATGTCACGTCCCAGAGACATGTTGGGATTTGCATCTTTCGACACACCCCAACACACCCCAGAAGTCTGGTTTTACCTGCTGCCAGCTCAGGCAAGAGGGTGAAGGAACGCAGGCACTCCAGCCGTGTCGCCTACAGGAGTGGAGGTTGGACAACACAGCTCCCCATCAGCTTCTGTTCCCTGCCACAAATCGTGCCACTCGAGGTAAGCAAACCTGGATCTTGAATTCACAGCCAAGGGGAGCATGCAGGATTTTCTCAGCGTCTCCAGCCTTGGGGAGCTCTCAGTTTAGTAGGACTCGGAACACAACAACAAAAATGTTGGGTTTTTTTAAACACCTCTCTTAGATTGAAGGAGGTAAAGGTGGTTGTTTCCCGACAAAAGCCAGGTCTTAACTTGTGGCTAATCGTTTGCAAGCCCTGACACGGATAGCCCAGGCTAGCCCGATTTTGTCAGATCTTGAAGCTAAGCAGGGTCATCAGCCATGGCTGGCGTTTGAATGGCCGATGTCCAAGGAGTACCAGGGTCGTGGTGCGGAGGTAGGCAACAGCAAATCGCATCTTGCCTTGAAAGCCCCACGGGGTCACCGTCACTCAACTGTGACTCAATGACGCTTTCCATCATCACCGATATTTTGCAATGCATTTCCCCCCCACTATTTCACAATGCCTTGTAGTTAAGCCCTGTAGCCACCATCTCTTTGGAGACCCAGTGTAACGCAGTAGCCAGAAAGGGGCACTGCAAGTAAAGATGTCCATGGTTCAAATTGTGCCGTAGCTGTGAACTCACAAGGTGGCCAGAGGCAAGGCACTTTTCTTGCGTTCTTGGCTCACCTCATGCTTACAAGACCATCATTGTAATCTGCTCATAAACTGCACGGATGGAGAAAGCACCCATCGGTAAGATAGGCCCGGTTTGCAGGATAATATGACTTTGCAAGGTACTTCAAAGTTAAAGGTGAACGAACAGGCAAAAAGACGAAGAAGTGAATATGCTTCAGGAGGATGGAACGCTGAGCGCAGCTGAGAGTTGGGGAAAGGGGAGATGGGAAAATCCATCTGCTCAAAGCCCCCCCCATAGGGATGCCAGTCTCCAGGTGGGGCCTGGGGATCTCCTGGAAGTACAACACATCTCTGGCCTACAGAGGAGAAGGTGGATGCTTTGGAGGGTGGACTCTATGGCACTGAACCCCACTAAGGTCCCTTGTCCTCCCGAGGTGCAAACTGGATCTGGCAACCCTCTCCTCCACTGGTGGCCGGGGGGGACCTGGCAAGTGGCAACCCTACCTAGAGAATCCTGGAGGGGGGAGATCTTGCAGCTGGAAATTTCCAGTTGTTCCCCAGTTAGTTTCCCTGGAATCCCACATTTCTTAGTGGGTATCTGTCAGGATCCTGCCAACCTAGCAGTTCGAAAGCAAGAAATTGGAAGTAGATGAATAGGTACCACTTCGGTGGGAAGGGAACAGTGTTCCATGCGCCTTGGCGTTTAGTCACGCCGGCCACATGACCACGGAAACGTCTTCGGACAGCGCTGGCTCTTTGGCTTTGAAACGGAGATGAGCACCGCAACCCTAGAGTCGGATTCGACTGGCTTTCAAGCAAGGGAACCTTTACCGTTATCTGTCAGGAAGACAGTAAAATGGGGCTGCCCAAAGTCAAGGTTGGGGGTTCTGCTTATTAGGGGGGGGGCTGTTGGTATGCAGGAAAACACAGATTTGTAAATTAGGAAAAAATAACATGCATGCACACACCCTAATGACCTGATGAGGACCGAATAGGGTTACCAACAGGCCTGGAGGGGGAAAACACTGTCTTGCCCTGCTAATAGAAGTTTAACGTGTGGAAATGGGCAGGGCGGGGAGGTCACCTGATAAATGACAACCCATTCAGCCACAGTTAAAGGAGGCAGGGACTTTTTTCTCTCTGGGTTGTTGGCAACCCTGGGACTGAGCGTACCCATTGCCGTCTGATTGGTGAGTGGCGGTTAAAGGAGGGTCAGAAAGTGACGGCGGAAACAGCAGGCTTAAATCCTGAAGTCAGAGGTGGCAAAGAACAGCCGACAGGCTTCCTCGGAAGGTGGTGGGCGCTCCTTCTTTGGAGGTTTTGAAGCAGAGGCTAGATGGCCATCTTGACAGCAATGCCGATTGTGTGAACTTGGGCAGATCGTGAGAGGGAGGCTGCAGGAAGGGTCGCATCAGCGCTTAGTTCTTGTGGCCCTTCTTTCACGCCCAGGGAAATGCCGATCGCCACTTTGGGGCCAGGGAGCGATTTTTCTCCAGGCCAGTTTGGTCAGGGATCCTGGAGGTTTTTTGTCATCTTCTGGGCATGGAACAGCAGTCCCTGGGGGGTGGGGGGGAGGTATTTGTGTGCTTCCTGCATCGTGCAGGGGGGTTGGACTAGATGACCCTGGAGGTCCCTTTCGACTCTACGATTCTATGATTCTAACCTGGGGGCCACCAGAGAGGAGTTTCTCGCTTGGTTCCTGTTAAGCTTAATCACGCATTGGGAGCATCAGTCACCAGGTCAGAGTGTCCACAAGTGGTCCAGCCCTTCCAGAAGACAGATAAGCAGCTCAAGGGCCCTTAGTCAAAACAATTTAATAAATAAATAATAGAAACAGTGGTCCCTCTAAGCTGTGGAGTCTTGTGAGCAAAAATTCTACTTTGTGAGCTACTGGCATTAAAGTTGTGAGCGAGAGATTCGGCTACTGCATAAATTAGTTTGCTCTGGAGCCGTCCTTCCTGAGCTAAGACAAAAATGTGTGAGCCAGAGGCTCAAAAACCGTGAGCTAGCTCGCACTAACTCAGCTTAGAGGGAACACTGGACGTGGGCCACACCTTGGCCTTTGCTAAGGTTGCCACTCTGCAGGTGGCACCCGGAGGCCTCCCCCCATTACAACCGACCTCCAGATGAACAAGATCAGCCCCCCCCCCCGAAAATGGCCACTTTGAGGGTGGGCTCTGGGGCATTATAGCCCTGCTCCACCGCCAAAATCGCCGCGTATTTCCCACCACAGAGCTGGCAAACCAAGTCTTTGCCCAGAGCGGGCAACTTCCTTCATGGGTCCCCAGCACCACCAGCTCATTCAGATGGGAAAAAAACAAGAAGTGATGGGGATGGCCAGCATCAAACGAAGAAGAGTCCCCGTCCAACTTAGTGTCCTAAAAAATGAAGGAGCCCTAAGGACAAAAATATGATCCAACCCTAACCCTTAGAGTATGTTGGAAGAGAAGATTTGAGCCTCAGTTGGGGTCAAGGTGAGAGATTTCCTGGTAATTGGTGCCATTTCTCCAGTTCTGACTCCAGAGCCAGTTTGGTGTAGTGGTTAAGTGCGCGGACTCTGATCTGGGAGAACCGGGTTTGATTCCCCACTCCGCCACTTCCACCGGCTGGATGACCTTGGGCAAGTCACAGTTCTGTCAGAGCAGTTCTTGAAAGGGCAGTTCTCCCAGAGCTCTCTCAGCCCCACCTACCTCACGGGGTGTCTGTTGTGGGAAGGGAAAGGAGTTTGTAAGCCACTCTGAGACTCCAAGTGAAGGGTGGGGTACAATGTTCCCTCTAAGCTGTGGAGTTTTGTGAACAAAAATTCTACTTTGTGAGCTGCTGGCATTAAAGCTGTGAGCGAGCGATTTGGCTACTGCATAAATTAGTTTGCTCTGAAGCCATCCTTCCTGAGCTAATACAAAAATGTATGAGCTGGAGGCTGAAAAACTGTGAGCTAGCTCACACTAACTCAGCTAAGAGGGAACACTGGTGGGGTATGAATCCAATCTCTTCCTCTCGTGGGTCTCCAACTTGTAAAGGTGATAATGTCATTCAACTGCATTTCAATTTATTAATTAAGTAAATATTATGAGATTTTGTTGTAAAGGATATGTGACACATATGAGTTCCTTTCAGATGTTACAGCAATATATACCAGGAACCCACCAGTGGGAGCACGCATTACCCACAATGTTCCCCATATACGCTGTCGCCATTTTGTGTGAACAGGGTATGCATAGATTTTCCTTGCATACAGCATCAGTACATGTGTGTTGCACTATATACATGAAATGGCGACCACTTGTCTTGGGGGCATTGTGTCCTGCCATTACTGGCCTCTTCATATACATGGCAGTAACATCTGAAATGGACTCGAGACTTCAGCAAAAGGTAATTATGGCTTTTAAGAAAGTGATTTTTGTAATTCTTAAATAGAAACAATGCTTATTTTATTTGCATTACGTATAGTCTGCTTTTCTCACTGAGACTCAAGCCAGTGTGGTGTGGTGGTTAAGAGAGAACTGGGTTGATTCCCCACTTCTCCACATGCAGCCAGCTGGGTGACCTTGGGCCAGTCACAGTTCTCTCAGAGCTGTTCTCTCAAAAGCTGTTCTCTCAGAGCTCTCTCAGCCCCACCTACCTCACAGGGGAGAGGAAGGAGACTGTAGGCCGCTCTGAGACTCCGAGTGAAGGGTGGGATATAAATCCAATTCACCTCCTCCTCCAATGCATGGGATAGGACATCCAATAAACAGAGCAAGAGAGTTTGGACTGCAGAAATCTGAAAACGACTATAAATTGGCCAGCTTTATAAAGGGATCAACTCTTGTTTGCCTTTCTCACTCTCTGCGGACATTGCCCCTCCATTCAGAGGGTGACATCCCCGGGAATATATGTGTCCCGGCCACCCATAAATCCCGGGAGGAGACAAAAGCCCCCCAGCCGCTGACCTCATCCCATCTGATTTTAGTGCCTGTCCCTGTCGGAGTCGGGCCTCTTCCCCTCTTCCCTCGTTGCCGGGATCTTTGTTCCTCGACCTTCGATGCCTTTTCAAGAATCCAGACCCCTTAAAAAGGCCTTTGAAGGGGAGAGGCTGCCCAAACCTCTTCCATGGGAGCTCACAGGAGAACAGCAACGGTCCCAAAGAGGCATGTCAGTCTGCCGCACAGGGTATATAAAGCAGCTGCAGAATAATAACCTATTGATACCTGCATACCTAAAAGAAATCAACCCTGACTGTTCCCTGGAAGGCCAGATAATGAAACTGAAGCTCACATACTTTGGCCACCCAATGAGAAGGGAGCACTCACTGGAGAAGACCCTGAGGCTGGGAAAGACTGAAGGTCAAAGAAGACGGGGATGGCAAAGGACGAGATGGTTAGACAGTGTCATAGATGCAACGAACATGAAGTTGAGCAAACTTCAGAGGACGGCGGAAGACCGGAAGGCCTGGTGTGACCCCATGGACCAGATCACGCCAGGCCTTCCGGTCTTCCGCCGTCCTCTGAAGTTTGCTCAACTTCATGTTCGTTGCATCTATGACACTGTCTAACCATCTCGTCCTTTGCCATCCCCGTCTTCTTTGACCTTCAGTCTTTCCCAGCCTCAGGGTCTTCTCCAGTGAGTGCTCCCTTCTCATTGGGTGGCCAAAGTATGTGAGCTTCAGTTTCATTATCTGGCCTTCCAGGGAACAGTCAGGGTTGATTTCTTTTAGGTATGCAGGTATCAATAGGTTATTATTCTGCAGCTGCTTTATATACCCTGTGCGGCAGACTGACATGCCTCTTTGGGACCGTTGCTGTTCTCCTGTGAGCTCCCATGGAAGAGGTTTGGGCAGCCTCTCCCCTTCAAAGGCCTTTTTAAGGGGTCTGGATTCTTGAAAAGGCATCGAAGGTCGAGGAACAAAGATCCCGGCAACGAGGGAAGAGGGGAAGAGGCCCGGCTCCGACAGGGACAGGCACTAAAATCAGATGGGATGAGGTCAGCGGCTGGGGGGCTTTTGTCTCCTCCCGGGATTTATGGGTGGCCGGGACACATATATTCCCGGGGATGTCACCCTCTGAATGGAGGGGCAATGTCCGCAGAGAGTGAGAAAGGCAAACAAGAGTTGATCCAAACAGGCAGGGGCTGCAAAGAGAAAGACAAAAAAGACTCAGAGAGGGAGTTGTCCCC
>NW_015172050.1:413082-442676 GCF_001447785.1 Gekko japonicus | reverse complement strand
AATAAATAAATATGCCTATGTAATTCCCCTTTGAAGCCGTCCATGCTTGTAGCCGCCACCACTTCCTGTGGCACTGAAAGTCAAGCTTGGCTGCTGGAGAGAAGGTGGTTGAATTGGGGCCATCGGGCTGGAACGGGGGGGGGGGGAGGCTGTTTCCACCCTGAGCTGTTTCCCCTAGAGGAAGGCCAGGTGAGAGCATGATGCGCTAGCAGGGTTGCCAATTCTGGGTTGGGAAATTCCTGGCGATTTGGGGGTGGAGCCTGGGGAGGGTGGGGTTTGGAGAGGGGAGGGACTTCAGCAGGGGGGTAATGCCATAGAGCCCACCCTCCAAAGCAGCCATTTCCTCCAGGGCAACAGATGTCTGTATTACGGAGATCAGTTGTAATTCTTGCAGGGAGGGTTACCATAGGGAAATGGAAGTGATGTCCCTCACCTGTCGTATGAAGTGGTACGGTCCACTCTGCCATCTCTGACCGCTGGTGGGCTGGCTGGACAGAACCAAAAGTTATCTCTTTAGGTGGCCTGAACGAAGAGCATGAAGTCAGTAGGTAGGCAGTTTGGGCATTTATGTTTTTATCAGAGCAGCATATGTGACGCCACCCACCAACCCAGTTAGACAAATTAGGCTTGGAGGTTGTGGGATGGATCCTGTGAATCAGTTCCACTAGAGAAGGCTCTTTCCTATAATTTAAAAGAAGCCTTTGCTAGCAGATGAGATCTATGGGATCCAGCACTGTCATGACTGGTGCAAGGTCCTGAAGGAGAAGGGATCTGAACTCGTGTCTCTCTGGTCTAAGTCCAACGACTACAGTATATTCTCTTCTGTTGCTTCCATCAGGTGCAATGGATTTCCTGCCTTGGGCACTGAAACATCTTTGCTATGACTCTCACAGATCTTAACTATTATAGTGATGATAATCATAAAAATCATTGTACGGCATTGTGTGTAGTATAGCCAGGAGATCCTAAGACTGTCTGGCAGCTAGAAGTCCTAGCTCTTTTAGCTTTGTGCATCACTAGGTGACGAGCTAGACTTGTTTTTTAAGGCAAGAGACGTTTCAGAGGTGGTTTGCCATTGCTTACCACTGTGTCACAATCCTGGTATTCCTTGGAGGTCGCCCTTCCAAATACTAGCCAGGGCCAACCCTGCTTAGCTTCCGAGATCTGGCGAGATTGGGCTAGCCTGGGCTATCCAGGCTATAGCGGTACAAAGGAGAGAAGGCAGCCAGTGTGGGTAGGGATGCCAGCTTCCAGGTGGGACCTGAGGATCCCCTGGAATTACAGGTCATCTCCAGACTTGAGAACAGTTCCCCTGGAGAAAATGGATGTTTTGGAGGGGTGGACTCTATGGCATTGTACCCCACTGAGGTCCCTGTCCTCCCCAGGCTCCATCCCCAAATCTCCAGGAGTTTCTCAATCTGAATCTGGCAACCCTGTCCCCCATCCCCTGCTGGTGGCTGGGGGGGACCTGGCAACCAGTGTTCCCTCTAAGCTGAGTTAGTGTGAGCTAGTTCACAGTTTTTTAGCCTCTGGCTCACACATTTTTGTCTTCGCTCAGGGAAGATGGCTCCAGAGCAAACTAACTTATGCAGCAGCCAAATCGCTCGCTCACAACTTTAATGCCGGTAGCTCACAAAGTAGAATTTTTGCTCACAAGACTCCACAGCTTAGAGGGAACATTGCTGGCAACGCGAAGTGTGGGGAACAGTTATGTGTCAGGCTAGGATATGGGGGACTCAGGTTTGAATCCTCACTCCACCACGAAACTCGCTGGGTGATATTGGACCGCTCACCCTCTCTTGGCCCGGCCTACCTCGCGGGGCTGTTGTGAAGAGAAAGCGGGGAAGGGAGAACGGCCAAGCATGCTGCTCGGTGCTCCTTGGAGGAAGTGTGAGGTAAAATGCCTTAGTTAGATTTGAGGCTCGGGGGTTTATCGGAGTCATAGGTCAAAACTCGCACCTTGAATTGTGCGAACAGCCACCCGGGCACAATCAGATGCCTCTCCCTGGCCGTCTGATCCCTGATGTGTCAGGCACTGGCTAATGATTAATTTCCAGGCCCCGCTTCTCTTCTCTAACGTCAACAGATGACAGAAATAAGGAAGTAGGAGAGCAGGGGGGAGAAAACAAGCCGAGGTACCCCTTGACCACTTCCGTCTTTATAGACACGCTCCAAGGCAAGAACCCTTCCTGCGAGGAAACGATGTCGCTCTTCTCAGTCACTGCCGAGACCAGAGCGGCTCACCAGCTCTCAAAAGACAGAAGAGTCACATGCTGAATTCCACCACAGAGAGAGGATGAAAAAGCAGGGGAGGAAAGAAAGGCAGACAAACACCGATCAAGAAGAAGAAGAGACACGAGTCAGACACAGTGAGATTGGAAAGACCTGGGGAAGTCCACGGGGCTGGAAAATTTCCCGCCTCGCGTCTGGTCTGCAGGCGGGCCTCAAGTGTCTTCACTTGCTGCCAACGCATCTGAGGAGATTTAGAAGGCCAGGAGCCCCCTCCCGAAGCTTCCCAGCGAAAGAGGTAAAAGCACAGCTAGCGGAAGGGTGGCTGGCTTAGGCGCTGCAGGTGATAAGAAGTCACTACCCGAAACTTTGGCATCTGGCAGGGCTTCTCTGACTGGTTGAGGCAGGGGTCACCTGCAGTCTTCCCTCTAAGCTGAGTTAGTGTGAGCTAGCTCACAGTTTTTTAGCCCCTGGCTCACACCTTTTTGCCTTGGCTCAGGCACGACGGCTCCAGAGCAAACTCACTGATGCAGTATCCAAATGGCTCGCTCACAACTTTAATGCCAGTAGCTCAAAAAGTGGAATTTTTACACAGAAGATTCCATAGCTTAGAGGGAGCATTGGTCACCTGTTCTTTATTCAGAGCATGAGGTGTGGCAAAATGGGAAGACAAGATTTTGCCATCACGGAGAGGCACACTATCAGATGCAGCTCCCTACAGAACCAGCTGCTGTGGAGAGATGGAAGATTTGTGTTTGTGTGTCTGTGTGTGTCTGTGTGTATCTAAGTGGGCAGTCCTAGGCATGCAATGGTAGAGCGTGGGTTCATGCACACGGGTTTTCGTTCGCACAGTGTGAAGTTCCCGCCCACTTTCTCCCACTCCTCCACCTCAATCCCATGGCTTTCTCCCCTGGTGGTAGTTTCGTTTAGTTTAGAAGTAGTTTTGACTGGTACCTATCATTACTGTGCACTGTGCCACCAATTTTTGTTTTAAAAATTGCCTTTTATAGCGATCTAGCAATATAAAACATGCCAATTTATATGGGTAACATTTGGTGTCGTGGTTAGAAGCGCGGGCTCTAATCTGGGAGAACCAGGCCTGATTCCCCACTCCTCCACATGCAGCCAGGTGGGTGACCTTGGGCAAGCCACAGTTCCCTCAGAGCTGTTCTCTCAAGAGCAGTTCTCAAAGAGCTCTCTCAGCCCCAGCTACCTCACAGGGTGTCTGTTGTGGGGAGAAGTAGAGAAGCAGCTCTGAGACTCCGAGTGAAGGGTGGGGTATAAATCTGATCTCTTCGTCTTCGGGAGGGGGCATTGGCTTTGTGGTAGGGATTGTTGTGGAAACTGACTCTGTTGTGTCCTTCGATTTTTTTTAAAAAAAGAACAGCTGCCTTTCAAAGATATAGAGCTGTAAGTGGAAGCGGATTATTTTAAGTGATCCTAAAACTCTGAGCATGAGAATCACAGAGTTCGCAGGGGCCATACAGGCCATCTGGTCCCACCCACCCCCACCCCCGTTCAATGCAGGATCAGCCCAGAGCACCCCTGGCAAGTGTTTGTCCAGCTGCTGCTTCAAGACGGCCAGTGTGGGGGAGCTCACCACCTCCCTAGGTAGCTGATTCCACTGTTGTACAATTCTTACGATAAAAAAGTTTTCCCTAATATCCAGCCGGTACCTTCCCACCCTTAATTCAAACTTATGAAAAGTGTTCATTATAAATAGATAAAATCTGCATATCCAAGCGCAAAAGCCATGTAGTGCTTTTCATGAAGAGCAGCCGAAATGATGCAAAAAGTGGTGCGAGCTTTGGAGTCCTACAGAACTCTTCTTCGTGACTCCCAAAACCAGCATCACTTGCTCTGCAGCACCTTTTTCACAGACAAGAGTGTTTAAAATGAGGGACTGAACCTTTTTTGTTTTTGTTTTTTAATCCTTGCCCCTTAACGCCCACCTGATGAAGAGATCTGGCAAATGCAAAAGCTTGCAAGCATCGCCGTGCTATATTTTTGGGTCAGTCTTCTTTGGACCAGCCAGTGATCTCTGTGCTTTAAAAGTAATTGTTCTTATTCCTCTCGTATCTTTCCGATGCTAACAACTCACAGAGGACAAAAACAGAGGTACAGGCCCTCGGGTCTGGTGGGAGGCTTGCAGTAGTTTTTTGATGCAAGGAGATAACTTCTTTGGAAACTGGTATTGAATTATTATTTTATTTATAGCCCTTGTATTTGAAATTACCTGGAAACAGGGCCGCCCTTCCTGGTGAGGACAGCTGGCTACGGCCCTGCTGCTGTGACCACAGACACCTGCCTCATGCGAGCTCTCTGGTTATGAGACAGATGATGCAATCTTCCGTCTGTCTCCGCTCTAGACCTGAGGCTGCCACGTGAGTAGACTGCGTGTGCAAATAAGTTAACACTGCCTGTAGTTAAAACTACTGCAGGGGTGTCTGATGGGCTCTCCGACAGATTCAAGGCAAATTGACATTCACACATTCACACTTTCTAATAAGAACATAAGAGAACATAAGAGAAGCCAATGTTGGATCAGGCCAATGGCCCATCCAGTCCAACACTCTGGGTGCATTCAGACAGGGCATTTGCAACGGTATAGGTGCCGGTTGGAATCGGTGTACTTACCAGCGTTCACACGGCGAACATCTGCCTTCCGTCCCTAACCGTTGCAAAGACCTTTAAACCATTGTATTCTGCCACTAGGTCCCCAAGTGGTGGTATCCTGCGTGCAACGGTTGTAATCGCTTTACCCCCCCTGTCTGATCGCTCTCCAACATTGTAGAGCCACTTCCGTTCGGAAGCCCAAGGCTTCCGATTTTCGCCCACCATTTTTTTTTTAAGGTCGGCGATATGCGCTTGGGCGAAGCTTCGCCCCGGCATTTGTTTAAAAAAAAGAAAGAAAAGGTCCTTAGTTTAACTTTTAGAGGAGTAGGACCTCAGGGAGGCCACTTTGCTGTTTAAACTTTAAAGGTAAGTCCTTACCTTTAAACTTTAAATGTAAGATGGGGTGTTTTGCGCATGCGTGAAGATCGCCATTCTGTGGATGGCTGCCTATGCGCATGCGCAAACTGTGTTTAAAAAAAACAAAACAAACCGCCGACGCCCGCTATGTGTGAACGGGCATACAGCGATGGGCTCCGCAGACAGGAGGTAACTGTGATCGCGTTTCAGCCGGCATAAACTGCACCGGTTCCAACCGGTACAGTTTATGTGGGCTGAAACACCCCGTCTGAACACACCCTCTGTGTCACACAGTGGCCAAAAACACACATGCCGAATAATGCACTTTCAATGCATTTTCGCAGTCATTTACAAGGGATTTTGCGATTTCACACAATAAATTCCAGTTGCACAGCGCATGGGAAGTGGATTGGAAGTGCACGGCTCAGCATGTGTGAAAGTGCCTTCAGTCTTTTTTAAAAATTAAGGTATTTTAATCTGTATCAGCCAGGTGAGTGGAAAATAAGACACCAGTAAAGTAATTACTCTGGTTTGAGTAAAGGGTGGGAGGCTGTTCTTTGCTCTGGGACTGTCCATCCATTGCTGGACAAAGGTGGAGATAAAGCAGACAGTACCATAAAACTTGATGCATGCAGTGTAGAGGGAGGTTAACGTCCAGGTGTGGCTGTGGGGAAACTGTGGGGAAACAGACGGGTGGAGAATCGGCCAAGGAGAATCAGAAAAATCCCTGGAAGAGTGTTAGTGTAGTCCTGTACAGAGTTAATCCTCTCTAAGCCCGCTGATTTCAGTGGCCTTTGCCTGGCAGTATCTGTGCGTAGGATTTCACCGTCAGAACTGAACAAACGTCGTATTAACCATTACAGAGGGTGGGTTAAAGGAGAGCTACATATTACTTGCTAGTGCGGTTAGAGTGTTGGATGAGGTCTGGAGAGATCTGGGTTCTAATCCTCTGCCTGTCATAAAGCTCCTTGGGGTAGACTTGCCACATCCCCCCTGGCTAACGGTGGGGAATGGAGGGATTGGGTTGCCAGGTCCAGGATGGGAAGATCCTGGAGATTTGGGGATGGAACCGGGGAGGACAGGGACCTCAGTGGGGCCCAGTGCCGTAGAATCCACCCTCCAGAGCATCCATTGTCTCCAGGGGGATTGATCTCTGTAGTCTGGGGATGAGCTGTAAATCTGGGGGATCCCCAGGTCCTGCCTGGAGGCTGGCACCCCTACCCTGAGTTGATCTTGGGCCTAGTTTGTGTCTCTCCACTTAACCCACCTCACAAGATTATTGTGGGAATAAAAGAGAGGAGAAAAGAAACATGGATGCTGTGTTTGGAGGGAAAGTGGGGGGAAATGGGATAGCTGGATCTATCGTAGTGTCTTGAGACTTTAAGGAAAAAACCCACAAAGCTGTTTGTGTGTGCGTGTGTAAAGTAGGGTTGCCAACCTCCAGGTGGTCAAAGGCAAGGAAAAACAACCGTGATATCAGGGCTATTTTTGGGCAGGAACGCACAGGAACGGAGTTCCGGCTGGCTCCAGAGTTGGCCACGCCCACTACAGCCAAAACCTCTGCGTGCGTGGCTACAGAGGTAAGGCCTGGAGAGCGACCCCCCTCAGCTACTCTAAGACGGGCGGGCCAGGGGGGCCTCTGGAAGGATCAGGGAGGCATTTAAATGCCCCCCCGTGCCGTCCCCGGCCTGTCCAAGGGCCGGCTTGCCCAGGCTCCCTGCAACCACGGGGCACCCAGGTAAGCCAAGGGAAGGCAGCTTAAACTGCCTTCCCTCCCCTCCAAGGGCTGGCTTGCCTTGGCTCCTCGCAGCCGCGGGCCACCCGGGCAAGGCATGGGGGTGTGTGGCCTAATATGCTAATGAGTTGTGCAGTCAGGGGTGTGGCCTAATATGCTAATGTGTTTCTGCTGTTGGGTGTGGCCTTTTATGCTAATGAGTCCCTGCTGGGCTTTTTCTACCAAAAAAAAGCCCTGCGTGATATGATAACAAAACCTTGTTCAGGAAAAAAAATACATCTTTAATTTTCTTTGAAGTAAATTGGTCTCAAGTTTTTCTTAAATTGGCCTCAAGCTTTTTCTGGACGGTATAGCGCTCCATAGACCGTTTCACTCAAGGCTTCATCAGGTGAGACCTTGCGCTAGGGTTGCCAAGTGTGAATTCAGCCGCAGCGGGGGAGTCCCGGCTGGCGGCTGGAGCGTGCGCCGCATCCACATTGCCTGGAAGTGACACGGGCACGCCAGGCATGCTGGGGGCGGGCCCACGACCATCTGAGGGAAAACCATAGAGTTTTCCCTCGGATGACCGTGGCCCTGCCCCCAGCGTGCCCGTGTCACTTCCAGGCGACGTGCACGTCGGGGTGGAGTTCCCCCCGGGGCCCGATCCGGCGGCAGCGGGGAACGGGCCTCTGGGGTGGGGGTTTCCCCGCCCCCCGGGGGGATTTGGCAAGCCTACCTTGCGCCTTTTGTATTTTTGCTCCCTCTTCCTTTCTAACCTGCATCATTCTGTCATGTGAAAAGCAGCGATGTTTCGTTATTATATCACGGTTGTTTTTCCTTTCAAGTTCAACCTCCAGGTTGTGTCTGGAGATCTCGTGGTATCAGTTGATCTCCAGGCGACAGAGATCAGTTCGCCTGGAGAAAACGGCCACTTTAGAAGGGGGGACTCTATGGCCTTATGCCCTATTGAAGCCCCTCCCTTCCCCAAACCCCACCCTCTTCAGGCTCCACCCCCCCAAATCTCCAATGAGTTTTCAGAGGAAGTGATTGAGCAGGTGGTGGTTTGCCCGTTGCCTTCCTCTGCAAAGTCTGCCTTTGTGGTCTCCCACTCAACTCTGCTCATTTCCTGAGAGCTGACTCAATGGCGGCGGCGGAAAGTGCCATCGAGCCACAGCTGACTTTTGGCAACCCCGCAAGGTTTTTCAAGGCAGGAGACGTTCAGAGGTGGTTCGCCATGGCCTGCCTCCGTGTCACAACCCTGGTATTCCTCGGCAGTCTCCCATCCAAATACTGGCCAGGACCGGCCCTGCCTAGCTTCCGCGAACTGACAAGACGGGACTAGGCCGATAGGGTTATACTATATCATTCCACATCCCCACAAGGCCATAGAGGAGGAAGAAATTTAGCGGGAGAAGCCGTAGGAGGGAGGGTGGCTTAAACGCACCCTGCTGAAGCTTATTTCCTTTTTCGGAAAAGAGTGTTAGGGGGCAAAGGGGGGGGTGGCCCCTTCAGAGGCACTCCAAGGCTCTTCCCTGAATGGTCAGTTGTCTTTTAAACAAAAACGACTCTCCAGACTTATATATGACAGGGATGGTCTCACTGATTTTGGGGGCCCTGAGCCAAAGTCCAAGATGGACCCCCCAGAACCACTGGTATCACTCTCCCTTCTTGGAACCAAAGTGGGTAGGAGCCACGGCTGCCACCAGAAGACAGCAGTCCGAGCCCCAGACAGGGCAGGTACAAGGGGTGGCGGTAGGCTGCTCTTCTTCTTCTTCCCTCCCTTGAAGGAGTGGGCTGTGGAGAGTCGGCGTCGCCCACACAAAGCTTGGGGCCCAGAGCAGCTGCCCGTTGCCCATCAGCTAAGACCACTTCAATGGCCCCTGTTGCCCATCAGCTAAGACCACTTCAAAATGGAATAATGGCTTTCCTCAATCTTGTCATGCAGGGAGGAGAAATGTCAGCACCTGCTGAAATTCCAGGGTCCGCCAAAAACTAAGGCTGGCTCAGGTTATTGGGTTGCAGCCATCCCTGCAGGGATTTGGTTTGGGCCTGTCCAACGGGTACAAAGACTCAGGAAGAGATGCCTCCCAGTGCCTCTGACAGCTGGGGGAGAGTTGAACCCCTGAGGCTCATCAGCATCTAGGGTTACCAGGTCTCCTTGATGTACCGGCGGGGAGTGGGAGGGAGACTTCTGGGAGTGGGGCATGGCTCTACGGTGCGATGATGTCACACGGAAGTGACATCATCACATTGGGGACATCGCATCGTAACGCTCTAGTGTGAGGGCAAAGCTCTATGATAAAATTGCCCTCAAACCATAGAGTTTTGCCCAAATGCCAGAGTGTTGCTGCGTGATATCCCCAACACAATGATGTCACTTCTGGATGACATCATCGCATTGGGGATGTCACCCGGTGGTGTCACTGTTCGGGGGTGGGGTTTCCCCCGCTGACCAGCGGAGAGCAAACCCCCCACCCAACCAGGGGATTCCCCGACTGGACCTGGGGAATGGCAACCCTGTCAGCGTCATCCTCATGGTACCAACCCAACCTTGACTAGGGAAGCGGCCCTGTAGACGGGACGGGAGTCTAACTACAGGAGGTGGCGGTCAGCAGTTAGTAACCCGAGTCGTGTATCATTTGCATCTCTGAGCTCTCCTCTGTACTTTTTCATTGAAAGGAACTTTTGCCTTTGCGGTTGTGGAGACTCATATGAAAGCATCTGGGCAGGGCTTGTGTCGCAGGCAGCGGCTAGAAAGGTTCTCTAATGGCTACCACCACTCTCTTTAACAAAGCATGGATTCGGGCATCACTCCAAATCCCATGAAACCATGTTATGTAGGGTTGCCAAGGGTGGAGCCTGGGCTTTGGAGAGGGAAGGGAACTCACAATTTTGTCCCAGGGAGAGTCTCAGAAGGTAGCCATATTGGTCTGCAGTACTGTAGGGTTGCCAGCTCCCTCTTGGGAAACAGCTAGAGATTTCAGGGTGGAGCCTGGGGAGAGACCTCAGCAGGGTACAATGCCATAGAGTCCACTCTCCAAATCAGCCATTTTCTCCAGAGGAATTAATCTCTGTCATCTGGAGACCAATTGTAATTCCAGATCTCCAACCCTCCACCTGGAAGATGGCAACCCTAAAAACAGCTAGATTCAATCCCAGTAGCACCTTAGAGACCAAGATTTTTGGGGTAGAAGATTTCAAGAGTCAAAGCTCTGAGAAACTTGTTGGTCTCTAAGGTGCTACTGGACTCAAATGCATTTCTTCAGGGGAACAGAATTAGGGGTGTGCCGAACTGAATAAATTCGGCTTTGCTGAATGGAATAAATACTCAAAAAATACCTTATGGGTATTTTTAGGGTATGTAGTCAGATTAATCAGATTCTCTAATGTAACCAGATTCTCTAATCTGATTCAGCTACCGATAAATTGTTCCTGAATAAAAGCCGATCTTATTCGGCTTTTTTTTCGGGTGCCCATCCCCGAATTAGAGGGAGAAGGGGAAACAGATTGTGGAGGCATCTTTAAATGCCTCCCCAATCTGCCTTCGCTTCCCCAGCCAACCCATCTTGGTAGGCCAGCTGGGGAAGTGAAGGCGAGGAAGAACAGGGTTATTTTCTCTCCCCCTCCACTTGGAAGCGGGGGGGGGGGGAGAGTGAAACTGACACAGCTCTAATGGCCAGCTGAATATTTTTGGCAATGCCAAGTATTTCCCGAATCCCAGTATAATACCAATACTGGGATTCTGGAATATTGGTATTTACTGATATTTTCCAGGTTTGGTTTACCTAAACCCCCCAAAATACCAATTCCCCCCCCATGCACACCCCTAAACAGAATCTCTGTAGTCTGGAGATGAGTTGTAATTCTGGAAGATCACCAGGCCCCACCTGGAGGCTATGCATCAAACACATGGGAAACACGGCAAGGTTGAGTAAATGTTTACCCCACCTGGAGGCTGGCAGCCCCATAATATGGCATGATATTTTTGGCCAGCAAGCCAGAATTGGAAACCCTGGTTTGACAAGTGGGGCCACAAGCCAGCATTTTGTGCCAAACGGAGATTGACGTTTGATGTTTTACTCTGAATGGAGCCAACATTTCTGAAAGGAGTCCAAGGCCCTGTCCACACAAGGGATTTTGGGCCGGGAGTGGGCCGGATTGGGGCCGGAGCAAACGGGCGTGATCCCACTGCAACATCTGGGCAGCGTTGCGCACCCATCCCCGATCCGGCCCTTCCCCCGATGAGGGCTCTTCTTGTAGCCCGATGAAATGCATCAAAAATGAACCACCAACCGAGGTGGTTCATCCACGATGACCGCATCAACGCCGGCCGTGGGATCGCCGGCCCGTCTTTCTGCCGGCGCATCTCCGGCTCCTGCCTGAACTGCGCATGCTCAGACATGCGCAGTTCGGCAGTCTCCCATTCCCCTCCGTCGCTTCCCCCGGCATCTGATCGTGCCGGGGAGGGAATGCGCCACGGCTCTGGGGATCAATGTGATCCCGCCGCGGCGTGTTTTTTTTTGGTGCGGCTTTCAGAAGCCGCGCTTCAGCCCGTCCCTTTCCGCCCCATGTGGCAGGGGCCCAAGTTATAACAAAATGTGACAGTTCAGCCCTGCCCAGAGATCCTTTCAGCTGATATGTGATCTTTTCTGCGATGTCACCCTCCACACCTCAGCTGAGGATTTATGCTTACGTTGTTTTTCTTACAGTCTTGATCCTGCACAACTTTTGCCTCTGTCAGACCAATGAATCACATACATTGAGCAATACTGAAGGCCGATCCACATGCCATACATTGGGCTAATCATCATTTGTTACCTCAGGGCAGCCCAGTTACAAATGACTGCTATAGAGCAACCGTTGTGCAACAGCCAGTCTGGTGTGGGTGCCACCAGATTTAAACTGGAATCATAGCCCAAGATGAGGAGGTTCTCCCTTCATCTCTTCAATGAAACAGACCCCTAGAAATGGTTTTCTCCATTCAGGAGTCGGCCAAGATTTAACGTTGGGGAGCTGAAGGCAGAAATGCACATTATACTGGCAGCTCCAGCTTTCTGAATAAAGTAAATGTAGAGCAAGTGTAGAGTATTTGTGGGGGAGATGCTGTGGATGAGGGGGTTCTTAATCCTCTCTGCCTGCCGGTTCTCTTCTACAACCCCTTCTCTCAAATTTGCATTCCTCCTGACGTTGGGCGGTATCAGGCTAGAGGAATTTCCTCCAATAGAACAGCCAGATAGGAAGAAGGATTCACACTTGGCTTAGTAGAGTGGTAGGATCCAGGCCCTTAAGTCTGTCAGAACAGGGTAGGGTTGCCAACTTCCAGGTGGCATCTGGAGATCGGCTATTACAATGCTCCAGATGATGAAGATTAGCTTCCCTAGAGAAAATGGCTGCTTTGGAGGATGGATTCCACACCCTGTTGAAGTCCCTCCCTCCCTTCCATGAAATTGCTGAGCGGTCGGGTTAGAACGGATAAGAGGAAGTACTTCTTCACCCAAAGAGTGATTGACACTTGGAATTCACTGCCACAGGAAGTGGTGGCAGCTACAAGCATGGACGGCTTCAATAGGGAATTGGATAAGCATATGGAGCAGAGGTCCATCAGTGGCTATTAGCCACAAGGTATAGATAGGGGCTCTGGGGCAAGTGATGCTCTGTCTTCTTGGTGCTTGGGGGGGTCAACAGTGGGAGGGCTTCTAATGTCCTGGCCCCCCTGGTGGACCTCCTGATGGCCCCTGGTATTTCTGGCCACTGTGTGACACAGAGTGTTGGACTGGATGGGCCACTGGCCTGATCCAACATTGGCGTCTCTTATGTTCTTATGTTCCCCAAACCCTGCCGCTCAGGCTCCATCTCCCTCAAATCTCCAGGAATTCCCCCAACCCAAAGGGGAGGGACCTCACCTCAGCAGGGTATAAGGCCACAGAGAGTCCATCCTACAAAGCAGCCATTTTGTCCAAGGGACAGGGTAGGCTTGCCAACTCCAGATCAGAATAGTTCTGGTGATTTGGTGTAGAAGCCTGGGGAGGGGGATGGTTTGGGGAGGGGAGGGACCTCCGTAGGGTATCATGCTACAGAGTCCACCTCCCCAAAGGGCCACTTTCTCCGGGGGAACTGATCTCTGCTGTCTGCAGGTAAGTTGTAATTCCAGGAGATCTCCAGTGAGTAGAAAATAGTCAATGGCAAGCATGATATATTTACGAAGGGAATATCACTCTTCTATAGATTTTCAAAAATTGGATCAGTATTAATACTAATAATAGTGGTTAAGTGCGCGGACTCTAATCTGGGAGAACTCGCAGCTGCTGGATGACCTTGGGCAAGCCGTAGTTCTGATAAGAGCTGTTCTTGAAAACAAGCAGTTTCTCTCAGAGCTTTCTCAGCCCCGCCTACCTCACAGGGTGTCTGTTGTGGGGAGGGGAAGGGAAAGGAGTTTGTGAGCCGCTCTGAGACTCCTTCAGGTAGTGAAGGGCGGGGTGTAAATCCAATCTCATCCTCCTCCTCCTCCTCTCCTTCTTCTTCTTCTTCTTCTCCTTCACAAGAATAATCATCAAAAAGTGATTCCACAGTGTTGACAAGCACAGTCCAATAATCTAAAGTTCTTACAGACAGTAAATCCTCTTTGTGTCTTTCTTGTAGTAATATTGGATTGTAGACAAATAGCATAAAGGTCACGAATCTGCAGACAGGCTTGCTCCAACACCTGTTTCCTATGGCTTCTTCAGAGCAGAATACGTGTCGACTCGGTGAATCCTTCTCTACTCAGCATTCATCTCTGCATGCTGTCTCTCTGCATGATGCTCACACTCAGTGAGATCTTCTCTTATTCAGTTTTCTCTGTGTATGCTTTCTCTCGGACTTGAGAACGAATATTGATCCCATTTTTGAAAATCTATAAAAGAGTGATATCCCCAGGGGTCATTTCCTGCAGGAGCGCACCGGAGCAGAGCTCCGGCAGTAAAGAGCCCAGGGGGTGGGCACATGCAACAAGCCCCGCCCCCTGCTCCCTGCAGCCCCGGGCCATGAGGAGCACGAGGATCTGCGCGTGTTCCCCCCCCCCATAGCTAGCAATCCAAAACAGTCCAGTGGAGCCTGAGCAATGGGTGTTGCCTTCCGACACACTTCCGGTGATGTCAGGGGGTGTGGCCTTTGCAAATAAGTTATGCTAATGAGCTCCTGCAGCTTTTTTTCTACGAAATGACCCCTGGATATTCCCTTCGTAAATATATCACAGTTGCCATTGACTATTTTCTACCTCCCTGGAGGTTGGCAACCGTGGCATTCCGGCCTGAGCATTCCCTCTGACAGCCAACTCTTAGCCATATTTACTCACAAACAAGTCCAATTGATTTCAAAAGGATTTACTCACAAGGGAATGGCTAACTCCCACCGTAAAAAGAGACTCCTCACTCTGATGCGAAGGTCTCAGGTGAGCAACGCATGGCATTTCGTGGTTTAAAAAACATTAACTCCCTTCAGGAATGGGTGGCTGGGAGTGGAGGAGCGGCAGCCAAAATGGGGCCTTAAAGTTTTGCCCACTTGCTAGTTCTACAGTCCAAAATATTGCCTCCCCCCCCCCCGTGCCTTCCTCCCCTCAGAGACTCGTGGTGGCTGGCAATGTTCCCTCTAAGCTGTGGAGTCTTGTGAGCAAAAAGTCTACTTTGTGAGCTACTGGCATTAAAGTTGTGAGCCGAGCGATTTGGCTGCTGCATAAATTAGCTGGCTCTGGATCTATCCTTCCTGAGCTAAGACAAAAAGGTGGGAGCCGGAGGCTAAAAAACTGAGCTAGCTCACACTAACTCAGCTTAGAGGGAACATTGGTGGCTGGTGTCCTTCCGCTATCACAACTGAACTCCAGGCGACAGAGATCAGTTCCCCTGGAGAAAATGGCCGCTTTGGAAGGTTGGACTCTCTGGCATGATGCCCCATTGAAGTCCCCTCCCCAAACCCCGCCCTCCTCAGGCTCCACCCCCCTCCAAATTTCCAGGGAGTTCCCCACCCAGAGCTGGCCACCCCAATGTTTACTGCATCTGGAACCCTGTTGAGAGGGAAAGTGGTTGGGGGACGGTTTGAAGTGCAGAACCAAAATGCGGGAGCAGGTGTCAGTCGCCCATTTTGTCTCACCACAACAAAACCACCCTTACCTGAACCTTTTTTAAAAAAAGCTTCACAGGTTTAATTACGTGTTTGCATCTGATGCTTACTTAGCTTCTAAATTAATACAGATAACCAGCAGAGTCTAGACAACTCCCTTTCCTGCCTCTGAAGTTTAATAACCTCCGTATATTACCCCTCCTCTGATATCTGTGATCCTGTCTGTGTTGTCTTTTCCTTCCTTCCTTGGTTTTTACACTTTCCCTCCCACCTCCGTCCCATTCCTCAGCTTCCTTCGGGAGTAAGTCTCCTGCTAGAAACGGCCTCTCTCGTTTCCCTCCAGGCGGATCGCTTTGTGAACCAGAATGGCGCCGCCGAGGACTCCTGATCGGGATCTCTGAAGGCGCCTGGGGCCTAGACCTCCAAGAGACAATGTCACAGAAACCGTCCAGCGGCAGTTGAATCGCCAAGGAAAGAAATGAGCTCCGAGTGGGTCCCTGTGGGTTTCCCGTGGCACGCTTTTCCCTGAGGGAGGAGTCCTCCCGCTTCCTCAGTTTCCCCCGGGCATCACAAGAGACCCTTCCGAGGCCCTTTGTTGGTCACCGGGATGTCATCGGACAACCAGTCTTTGGAACTGTGTAAGGACCGCAGTGCCAGCCACAAGCTTCACCTGATTGGATACAGCCTGATCTTCACAGCCGGCTTGCTTCTCAACGTTGCGGCCCTCTGGATCTTCCTGTACTACCTGCGCATCAAGTCTGTGGTGAGCATCTACATGCTGAACTTGGCTGTGAGCGACCTCCTTTTCACAGTATCTCTGCCGTTCCGTATCTACTACTACGCCGTCGGGGAATGGCCCTTCGGGACGTTCCCTTGCCAGGTCTCTGGCTCCGTCTTCCAGATCAACATGTACGGCAGCTGCCTCTTCCTGATGTGCATCAACCTGGACCGCTTTGTCGCCATCGTCTACCCGCTCCGCTGGCGCCACCTCCGGCGCCCTAAGGTGGCCCGGCTGCTCTGCCTGGTGGTGTGGGTGCTGATCCTGATAGGCTCAATCCCAGTGGCTGGCGTTCACAAAACCACGTCCTGTCGGAAGGAAAACCAGAACGTCACGCTGTGTTTCGAAAGCTTCAGTAACGACCTGTGGCAGAAGGGACTCTTCCCCTTGGTCGTTCTGGCAGAGATTCTCGGCTTTCTCCTGCCTCTCACTTCTGTGACCTACTGCTCGATTAGAATCTTCCGGAAACTGTGCAAGCCGGGGCGGGAGCAAAGCCTGCGCCAGCAGAAGACGATCCGCCTGCTCGTGGTCAACTTGGTCATCTTTATCATCTGCTTTGTCCCTTATAACATCATCCTGGCAGCTTACGGGATGATTAAGGCCCGCGTGTTCCCGACTGAGCAGCTGACGAAGGATTTGGTGCGCCAGGCCTTGGTCGTGACAGTGCTTTTGGCCAGTATGAACTGCACCCTGGACCCCTTGATCTATTACTTCAATACGGAGGGCTTCCGAAACACGTTAAAGAAACTGCGGCGGGGGCAAGCTTGGGACTCTGAGACGGGAACGCTTCAGACTCGGGTGATGCAAAGCAAACCTCTCCGGGGAAACACTAAGGCAGAAGCCAAACGGTTCCCGGTCCGGCACTTGATCCTCCCGCACAAGGATTTGCCCTTTGCTCCTCCTAAGATATTTTTAAACAGCCCCATTGAAGACTCTGAAATATAAGAACGCTGGTGACTTCGGGAACTTCGGAACAGGGTGAAAAGATAATGATGACGAAACTCGAATATGGAGAGGGAGGGGCAGATGTTTAGTCAAAGTCAAGCAAAGGCAGCTCCATATTTCCCCGGGTGGTTTCAGACATTATTTTTAGACTTTTGTGTTCATTCCTGGGCGAGGTCTGTTCACATGAACACTGCATACAAGATAGCAGTGTTGTTGCTTGGATTATACGTCCAGGGCAGACTCTCACGTTTATGCTATACTCCTCTCTAGAAACCAGCACCAAAGGGTATTAAAAATGACCTCTTGGGGCACAGCTGTTGAAATTCAAAGTTCACACTGCTCAGGTAGACTGCTCCTGTACAAAGCTGTGCAAAAAATGCTAAGTGCTACTGTCCAATCCTGTATCAGCCATTTCCAGTGTTCTCTTTCCCATGAATGTTATTCAGTGGCTGCTATTTATTGCTTTTGACTGCTGGCACAGGGACTATGAAAGTTGTAAAAGCTGCTCTTACTAAGCCTCTCAGCAAGTGCTAACTAGCTTTTCATCCAGTATCTTGAAAACATGCTTAATGATTCTACACTGAAAAGAAAACATATAGTTTAACATTATTTTAATAATTAAATATATGATCTTTTTTATGCCCTTGCTCAGTTTGTGCTTGTAGGCAGGCCTATGATGTTGGCTCTTAGCTGCAGATACTTCATGTATTAAATTGTACATGCAAACAGGCTGATTCCAAGAGCGGGAACAACATATCTAAACAACAGGGCTCTTCAGACATTGCTAGAACTGCCAGACCTCCCCGTAGTTGCCCACCACTTCTCCAAGAGGTAGTGCGATAATTTTTTTTTTTTAAGAACCCTCTGCGCCACTCTGTCAGAAATACTAGAAGTGGCTTAGGGTAGCTCTAGGAATCATTGGTAACTCTATGGTTTTACCATAGAGTTTCCAGTGGTTCCTAGAGCTGCTGTACACCACTTCCAAGTTTTCCCTGGAAGTGACATAGCAGTGCCAGGTTGCCAGGCATGTACCAGGAGGTTATTAACCATGGATCTTCCTGATAAATGCAGTCACTGTGCTGCCTGAAAGGATCAACATATTGATTTTCAGCTATGGTGTATACAGAAGCCAACACCCTGAAAATTTAGACTTCAGTGTATTGTGTAAAGAGGTTTGGCATGCAGACAATCCTGCACTTTGCCTCTTTTAGACAACATGACAACCACACATATCTGGAGCATCACGGGTAGTGTACGCTGCCAGTTGGTACGGATGGCAGCCTCCTGGTACACACGATCATAATGTCTGATGTCTTTATAGCAACCAAGCTAACTTGGCCCTCCCTTCTGGTCTGGGAGAAAGTCCCAGTACAAAAACCACTGGTTATGCCCTAAGTATTGCTTGTGTGGAATATGCAACAGGGAGAAAGAACCAACATGCAACTCGTCCGCTCCTACAACTCCCTTCTGCTAAGTGAGAGGAGTCTTGCTCCAAAAGAGAGAGACTTTCACTAGAGCAAATACAGCCTTTTTCTTTGGGTTCTACAACTTCCTTTCACGAAGTGAGGAGTCTCTCCCTCTCCCTCTCTTACAAAGGAACTTCAAAGGGAGATTAGAAAGAAAGACTCCCGAACTGCAACTGATAACAAAACCTAAGACAAGCATCCACCTGGGCTGAATCGAGACCTAGGTTTCCTGTCTCATTACCGGTGCTGATTTCTCCACACCTACTACCTCTCTGCATATCACCCCTAATCCAATAACACCTACTATTGTCAGTGGCCTGCTAATGTCATTTTGGCATCTGAAATCACTCCACTTTCCAATATATAGGACAGACGGACTCACATTCTAGCTGTATCTGAAGAAGTGAGCAGGGAGTCACGAAAGCTCCTACCCTGCCAAAAATTTTGTGAGTCTTAAAAGGTGCTGCTGGATTCTTGCTCTTTTCTCTGTCTCTGCCAGCCTCACCTACCTCACAGGGAGGAGGGGAGAATGCTGTATGCTGCCCTGAGTTCCTTGGAAGAAGGGCAGGGTAAGAATATATTACATGAACAATGAGGGCGGATGCTTGAACTGCCGAAAACGTCTACGGGGGGGGGGGGAGATCACTACTGTGATAGTAATTTGAACACCTGGAAGCAGCGTGTGGTATGCCCACACCTGTAGACACACCTGCATGTTTGAAGCTGCCAAGTTCGGACTGGTTCTCGCATGTCTGTATGGGTTGCCACAGCTGGATCATTCACACTCTCTCCTTAAACTGCCAATGAGGCCAAAGACAAGAGGAAACTCCCACGTGTTTTTCCACCCCTGTCTCCCATTTTCGTACCCCCACCCTCATGCCACACATCTGGAGTTCTGCTCACAGCTGTGAGGGATGGGAGAAAAACAAAAGGAGGAGGGCCCTGCAGAATCCTCGGGCTGCGTTCTGGCAATCTTCCATTGGCCACCTGATGGCTGCAACAGCAGGACATCAGGGATCTGTGGAAAGGATGAAGGGAGAAAGGGGCAGAGGAAGCAGGGAGGGGCCAAGGGAAGAGACCGCTGGGAGAAGGAACCACAACAAAAAGAACCAGTGTGGGGTAGGGGTGGGCTAGACCCTGGGCGACCCAGGCTAAAATCCCCACGTCCACCATGGAAGCTCCCTGGGAGGAGGGGGGAGGAGAAGGAGAAGGAGAAGTGCTGGTTTTTATACTCTGCTTTTCTTTATCTCAAGGAGTCTCAGAATGGCTTACAATCTCCCTCCCTCCCTCTCCCCACAACAGACACCCTGTGAGCAGTGTTCCCTCTAAGCTGAGTTAGTGTGAACTAGCTCGCAGTTTTTTAGCCTCCGGCTCACACGTTTTTGTCTTAGCTCAGGAAGGAAGGCTCCAGAGCAAACTAATTTATGCAGTAGCCGAATCGCTCACTCACAACTTTAATGCCCGTAGCTCACAAAGTAGGATTTTTGCTCACAAAACTCCACAGCTTAGAGGGAACATTGCCTGTGAGGTAGGTGGGGCTGAGAGAGCTCTTTTGAGAACTGCTCGTGAGAGCAGCTCAGAGAGAACTGTGGCTTGCCCAAGGTCACCCAGCAGCTGCATGTGGAGGAGAGGGGAAATCAAACCCAGTTCCCCCAGATTAGAGTCCGCTGCTCTTAACCCACATTTTTTAAAAAATCTACCCTCAAAGGGTAGAATTTTATTTGTTTTTTCATAAGAGACAAACCGAACATACACACATACAACACAAATGGGGTTATCAAATGCTTAT
This sequence comes from Gekko japonicus, assembly GCF_001447785.1. Taxonomy (NCBI): domain Eukaryota; kingdom Metazoa; phylum Chordata; class Lepidosauria; order Squamata; family Gekkonidae; genus Gekko; species Gekko japonicus. The sequence goes on along the minus strand of NW_015172050.1, from coordinate 422,688 downwards.
GTTTCCATTAATTGCCTCTTAGATATTCTCTATCTAATATAATATCACATAACATTATTTTCTATGAGCTCATGTTTTTGTATCTTAAAACCAACATCTATACCTGCTATCTCAATGATCTAATCTCTACTTTGCTCCAGGGATTACATTTTTAGGTTACAATGATTTGCACTATTATACCAATTATAAAGGCGCCTCCATGTGTTCTGAAATGTGTAGTTTGTGGATCCGCTTATCAACAAAGTCAATTTATCACTTTCCGCTGTTTCCATCAGTTTTTGTATATATTCTTGCTTTTTTGGTACATCTTGTGCCTTCCAGTATTTGGCATATAATATTCTTGCCGCTGAACTACTACACCACATTGTGTTCAATAGTTCTCATGTTACATTCAACATGTATATAGCTGAACATGCGACTGAAACCCCACATTTATCCAGGTAGTGCTGCCAGTTGCCATTTATAAAATGTGCATGCATTGGATCTTTCTTCCATACAGATGTCAGCACATACACGCAGGATGTATGTGCTCTGTAACATGTGAACAGGACTTTTGAAGTGTCCCCTCATTTGGTTTCGAGCATGTCCCTGCCTTTCTGATTGCTGTGGATGATTACAAATTACCTCAAAACACCACGCTGGATGACTAGTTTCCCACACAGAGGCAGACACACCATGGAAGGTTGACAGCTGTTCATCCCATAAATTTTCAGTGACTGTGAGGTAAAATAATTAGCTTTAGTTATCTCATATTGATGTTTCTTGATCCCACCCCTCCTCTTATCATGTATCACCATTTTCCCTCCCTTGAGCTGCCAGGAAAAAGATCTGGAGAGCTCAATAGTTCTTAAAACCCAGGGCTATTTTTGGGCAGGAACGCACAGGAACGCAGTTCCGGCTGGCTCCCGAGTTGGCCACGCCCAGCAGGAACTCATTAGCATAATAGGCCACACCCAACAGCAGGAACTAATTAGGATTGGCTACATTAGGGGTGTGTGGCCTAACATGCAAAGGAGTTCCTGCTACAAAAAAAGGCCCTGGGTCTTGACAACAAACAAGGTAAACAGAATAAGAAGGGAAAGGTGGGTGTGGCTGGATGACCACACTTCTGGTAACATGGGGGTTATGTGCTAATGTGCTAATAAGCTGTGCTGTCAGGGGTGTGGCCTAATATGCTAATGAGTTTCCACTGTTGGGTGTGGCCTATTATGCTAATGAGTTCCTGCTGGGCTTTTTCTACAAAAAGAGCCCTGTTAAAACCCATTTGACCAGAGGCGGCACTGAGAAGAGAAACATATGAGAGTACCTCAGGGAAATGGGTGCCTGTCTCAGATGACTTTCAGTTCTCTTAAAAACTGCTGCCTGCCCCTAACTTGAGGAAGAAACAAAGCTTTGCATGGCGAGAAATGCTAAGCTGTGTTGTCTGCAGTCCAGAAAATAGATCTTAACGGAGCAGAAAGAACTTACTAGGTATCGCTTTCTAAGGTATTCACAAACATTTTTGTCCTGCTCAGCTGCTGAGACGGGCTGACCCTGGTCTTTGCCACTGAAGACTGTGCTGCGAGGTAGGCCTGTCTGTCCAGTCCTGCTGGTAGCTCAGTAACTTGTGGAGGGGTTTCTGGACTGTACGGACGGAGTGCGGTTTTTGCCTCTGCTAATCATTGTTCTGATGGGCCAAACGACATGCTGTGTTGGAAATTTGTGATGGAATCTCCTGGTGTGGTAATTTTGTTTTTTAATCCTCCCAGCCCTGTTAAAACCCATTTGACCAGAGGCGGCACTGAGAAGAGAAACATATGAGAGTACCTCAGGGAAATGGGTGCCTGTCTCAGACGACTTTCAGTTCTCTTAAAAACTGCTGCCTGCCCCTAACTTGAGGAAGAAACAAAGCTTTGCATGGCGAGAAATGCTAAGCTGTGTTGTCTGCAGTCCAGAAAATAGATTTTAACGGAGCAGAAAGAACTTACTAGGCATCGCTTTCTAAGGTATACACGAACATTTTTGTCGGGCTCAGCTTAGATCTTGCAAGTTTTTGGAACAATACAGAACTTCCAGGGCTATTTTTGGGCAGGAACGCACAGGAACAGAGTTCCGGCTGGCTCCCGAGGTGGCCACGCCCAGCAGGAACTCATTAGCATAATAGGCCACACCCAGCAGCAGAAACTAATTAGGATTGGCTACATTAGGGGTGTGTGGCCTAACATGCAAAGGAGTTCCTGCTACAAAAAAAGCCCTGAGTTTTGAAAACAAACAAGGTAAACAGAATAACAAGCAGAAGGTGGGTGTGGCTCGATGAGCACACTTCTGATAACGGGGTGCGGCCTAATATGCTAATGAGCTATGCTCTCATGGGTGTGGCTGGATATGCTAATGAGTTTCTGTTGTTGGATGTGGCCTATTATGCTAATGAGTTCCTGCTGGGCTTTTTCTACAAAAAAAGCCCTGCAGAACTCTGTTTATTACCCAAAGACAGATTCAGGCGGTTAGCCGTGTTATTTTGAAGCAGTAAGGTAAAAGCTTTTGTGTGCAAATCTGTATATGAGGGTGTGTGCGTGAACACGCAAAGCTTACACCTTGAATAAAGCTTTGTTAGTCTTAAAGGTGCCACTGGACTCAAACTTTGTTCTGTTTACCCACGCTGGTAAGTGGTAGTCATTCTTTCAAACCACTTCCACTTAAAAAAACCCCATAACCTAAAAACTCTATTTCCTCTCCCTCCAGTATCTGAAGAAGTGTGGACGCACACAAAAGCTTATGCCTTGAATCAAACTTTGTTGGTCTTGAAGGTGCCACCGAACTCAAACTTCGCTCTGCTGCTTCAGACCAACACGGCTGCTCCACCTGAATCTACCTTCATGCATACATAGAGACACAGGGAGGCAGCCTAGAGCGTCACCAGGAAGTGACCACCACATAGCCCCCGACACCCCAGGCGTGGGTTGGCCATTTAATTGTGGTTCGTGGGGGAGCCTCTTCATCCCCCCTCAGAACTACAATTTCCAAAATTCTCATGGAACGACTGCTAAATCAGCGCAAGTGCGGATACACCCAGAAAGCACTACTCACTTTGCCCGGTACAAAAATCCTCTAGGACTTGTTGTTCAGTCACACAGTCGAGTCTGACTCTTTGCGACCCCATAGACAAGATCACGCCAGGCCCTCCTGTCTTCCACCATCCTCTGAAGCTGGCTCAACTTCATGTTCATTGCATCCATGACACTGTCCAACCATCTCATCCTTTGCCGTCCCCGTCTTCTTTGACCTTTCAGTCTTTCCCAGCATCAGGGTCTTCTCCAGTGAGTGCTCCCTTCTCATCTGGTGGCCAAAGTATTTGAGCTTCAGTTTCATTATCTGGCCTTCCAGGGAACAGTCAGGGTCGATTTCTTTTAGGATTGACTGATTTGATCGCAAAAGGAATGCATTCTTTCCATTGTTTCATCAAATAACAACGATTTGCTGCACTGTTCTCAAGGATGTGCATTCGTGTATTAACAAAATGGGGGGAGAGACCCAAACAGAACCCTAACGGTTAACATTATATGAAATGGCAACATTTGCTGATGCACCCCGTTTTTCTCTGTTGTTCTGACGTCTGACAGCTCGGCTTAGGGATTTCAAGGTCGGAAGAAGGGGGAAGAGTTTGGAGAGAAGCTGCTGAGACGGGCTGACCCTGGTCTTTGCCACTGAAGACTGTGCTGCGAAGTAGGCCTGTCTGTCCAGTCCTGCTGGTAGCTCAGTAACTTGTGGAGGGGTTTCTGGACTGTACGGACGCATTCCGGCCGAGTGCGGTTTTTGCCTCTGCTAATCATTGTTCTGATGGGCCAAACGACATGCTGTGTTGGAAATTTGTGATGGAATCTCCTGGTGTGGTAATTTTGTTTTTTAATCCTCCCCCCACTGTTAAGTCCGTGCTTAACAAAATAGTCAGAGAGTGATTTCAGAAAACTCAGGTTTATTCAGCTCTTCAATCGACTTCTTCTGACACGGTACAACTCTTGATAGCCCGAACTCTCAACTCCGATTCCATTGCAGCTGGTTCGGTATTTATACATTCCGGGCTAATGTAGCCACACCTACTATACATTAAACCAACCTATCAGGTTGTGTGCATGAACGACCAATCATAAGCGGTCCCGCTTACAAACATTTAAATCTGATTGGCCACAATACATTTCGGCGCGAATCCCTGCCGAAGCTGAAGCTTTGCATGGCTCCTCTATGGGAGGATTCACATACCTCCTGGTGCATTCAGGGCAGCATCTGAATACACTACACCCACCAAACCCTGCAGTGCCCCCTCCCCAAGTCACAGGCTCTGTGCTGGGCAAGGGAAGTCAGAACTCCTGCGTCATTCTCCTGATCTAAATTAGGCTCTCCCCGAGCTGAAATTACGCTCAGTAGAAGATTGCTCCCCCCCCACTACACCCAGTAGGACAATGGGATGCCAGCCTCCAGGTGGGACCTGGGGATTCCCCTGGAATTACGGCTCCTCTCCAGACTACAGAGATCAGTTCCCCTGGAGAAAATGGCTGCTTTGGAGGGTGGACTCTGTGGCATCGTACCCCAGTGAAGTTTCTGTCCTCCCCAAGCTCCACCCCCAAATCTCCCGACCTGGAGCTGGCAACTGCCCCTATCCCCTCCGGGGGACTTGAAAACAGTGCAGTTTTCACGGTGTGGAAAGGTACAAAGGAAAGGGTTAAAACACCTCGCCCAGTGCTAAAGCCATGATCCAGATTCTCTCCCCTTCCCGTCCTTGACAAGATCAAGATGGGCACATGTATGGTGTGTTTTTTGTTTGTTTTCATTTGGGAAGCCGTCGAAGTTTGTCCTGCGTTCCTTGTACTTCCACGTAACCGTCTCACCATTCCAGGGATTCTGGGGATTAACGTTCCGATTTTCACTTGTTCGTTTCACGGGAATCCCAGCTAAAAGTTCATGGATGACCGTCAATGCATGTGCGGGTCCGCTTGATGTCAGCGTTCGTGCGTGAGCCTCGCATTTTTTTTTCTTACAACCGGTAGGTGGCGCACGTGTTTCATGGTCTGTGTACAGGCACTGCCCCCTATGTTGTGAGAGGGAACGCGGGGCCGCCTCCTCCTCCCCGTCAATGTAACTGTTCTACTCTGTTCCTCTGCTGCCCCCTGGTGTCTGAATCAGGCCAGTAGCCAGAATGTTGTGGCTTTGGGGGCAAAAAATTATCTTGTGCCGCTGAAGTTCTCAATGAATAGGAAATTTATTTATTTTTTTGCCTTAAGCAAATATTACTCTTTCACCACCACCTGTCAATTTTGGCACTGTCAATTTTACTTCTTCCTCAGATTCCCCCCCCCTATGTTATACACAAAGGAAAGATAGTTTTGCTTCCCTTCATTGTATGGAAGAGAAGGGAAGGCATCAACAAGGTCGATGAAGGGACCAATGTTTTTTTTAAAAGTCTTAAAAAGGGGTTTTCAAGGGAAAATCTTGTGGGGCTGTCCTTGTGGAGCCCCGAATAGTCCACCATAGCTATGGTAACAGGTAAAGGTAAAGGTTCCCTTGCTCGAAAGCCAGTTGAGTCCAACTCTAGGGTTGCGGTGCTCACCTCCGTTTCCAAGCCAAAGAGGCAGCGCTGTCCGAAGACGTTTCCGTGGTCATGTGGCCGGCATGACTAAACACCAAGGCGCACGCTATGGGCCTGGTCTAAATTTACCAGCATTCTGCTAAGAGTGGTGACTTTTGAGTAAAGTATTTTTCTTCAGCTGTGAGTTTATTTAAACTCTCAATAGCCAGTGATTTGAAGAAGCCACTTTCTTGCCTTCCCGAATCAGGTCCGTAGCTCACAACGTTTTGCTCAGGGGGCCAATGTTTTTCTCAGTGGGCCTGCCATTATGTCTGTGCAGTACTGCCATGCCATGTTCATACTTCTAAATAACGAAATATTTAATATTTAATAAATACAATAAATAATAAATAATAATACTTGCATTACAGTTGTGAGCGAGCAATTTAGCTGCTGCATAAGTTAGTTTGCTCTGGAGCCATCCTTCCTGAGCTAAGGCAGAAACGTATGAGCCGGAGGCTAAAAAACGGTGAGCTAGCCCACACTAACCCAGCTCAGAGGGAACACTGGTGGGGGCTCAGGCTCAGCTCCTCTTTCTGTTTGTCCCCTCGTTGTCCTGCTGGGGGTGTTGGGGGGGTTCCCCGCCCCCCCCCCCCAGCCACATGTGGCCTCTTTGTTACCCGGGTGGGACAGGAATGGCTCGGTGCCTCCGGCCAGCAGCCCCTCCCATTGTTGCTCTCGCCCCCCCGCCGGGAGAAGCACTTGGTGCCCCCCCACAGCCTCCGCAGCCTCGGCTGGCCTTCCTCACAGGGGTGGCGCAGCTACTGTGGCGCGGCTACTGCTCCGAGCCACCAGGGCCACCCTGCCTCCCTCCCTGCCACCTCGCCCTGCCCGCGGTGGGCACAAATCGCCTCGCTGCTTGAGTCGGAGTCCCTGGCCCGCCGCTTGCCTGCTCAGTGCCACCCGGTGACAAGCGCCAGGCCAGGCCTCGTCCCATCCAGCCTGGCCCAGCGGAGGCCGACCCAGGGCCAAATGCCGCCACCCACCCGCTCATTCGCTCGCTCGCCTGGGCTGTGGCTGGCTTTGCCATGAGCCCAGCCATCTAGAGCCCGGAGGAGGAGAGAAGAAGTGATCGATCAGGGCTGAGGGGGCCGTGGGAGGGAGGTGGAGCTGAGGATTGGGGGAGGGGCCCACAAAAACCGGGGAGGGGAGGCCCCATGGGCCCCGTGTTAGCTACGGTCCTGTCCCAAATGCTGTTTCTTAAAGTAAAGGAGAGGGGAGCTATCTTGAGGTTTGTTTGTTTACTTCATTTATATCCTGCCTTTCTCCCCACTGGGGACCCAAAGTGGCTTACAACATATTCTCCCCTCCTCCATTTTGTCTCACAACAGCACTGCGAGGTAGGCTAGGCTGAGAGAGAATGTGAGCGGCCCAAGGTCACCCAGCAAGTTTCCCAGGCAGAATGGGAACCTGAACCCATGTCTCACAGATCCTAGTCCAGAACAAAGTTTTGAGTCCAGTGGCACCTTTAAGACCAACAAAGCTTTGCTCAAGGTATAAGCTTTTGTGTGCACACAACACTTCTTCAGATACAATGAAATGGAAATGACCAGTCCATACATCTAGGTAGAGGCCGGGCAGCAAATTAGCATCCAGCATAATGAAGATATTTAACAGATGCAAGGGCCAAACCGGAATAACAAGCTTAGGCTACCATTTGTTTGGGTTTAATTCCGGGAGGGGGGGCATAATGAATGAAATAAATATGTTAAAATTCGAGATTGATGGGCAGATGTATCCTGAACTGTAGGATGCTGGGAGTAATTAACCAAGACCCTGCCCTCATGCGCCATCCGTCTCCTCTCAGGCCCCCCAATTGCAAACAACTCACCCACAATAATACAACATCTAATTTGATCATGGACACTCTGCCTATATGTACGGACTGGTAACTTCCATTTCGTTGTATCTGATGAAGTGTGCACGCACACGACTGCTCATCACTTGAATAAAACTTTGTCGTGAGCGAACGACTGAGCTACTGCATAAATTAGTTTGCTCTGGAGCCATCCTTCCTGATTGTAAAGCCATGAACTGACATTTAAATGGATGTTGAATTTGGGGGGGGGGGATCAAAAGGCAGAAAGGCTGCCTACAAATAGGTAACAGAGTAGTGTTTGAATCCTTGATAGTCAGTCAGATCTGCTGAGGAGATGCGTGGGTGAGGGAAAGCTGGGCTTGCTCTACAACAGGGGGAGAAATCATTAAGTATTGGTTGAAGGTCTCTCGGTATCCACTCCTAGAATACACCAGTGCAGATCTTCCATGTATGTGTGTCTACAGGGCCCCCACGTCGGGGGGTGGGTACACCCAGGCTGCAGTCCCCATTACCATGAGGAAATGTTTTAGGATAAACTGCAGATTATGCCAGAGGATATCTATAGAAACCGATCTCCTTGTATTGTCCATATCTTGAGAAGTCTGCTGGAGCCAATCAGAAGCAGTGCTAGAACAGCAGTCTTAAGCAACATAGAAGAAGAAGAAGAGGAGGAGGAGGAGACTGGATTTATACCCTGCCCTTCACTTGGAGTCTCAGAGCGGCTTACAAACTCCTTTCCCTTCCCCTCCCCACAACAGACACCCTGTGAGGTGGGTGGGGCTGAGAGAGCTCTTGACAGAAACTGCTCTTTTTCAAGGACAGCTGTGCCAGAGCTTGTGACTGACCCAAGGTCACATCAGCAGGTGCAAGTGGAGGAGTGGGGAATCAAACCCGGTTCTCCCAGATTAGAGTCCGCGCACTTAACCACTACACCTAACTGGCTGGTGAACCACTGGGCCTCCTGGGCAGTGTTCTCTCTAAGCTGAGTTAGTGTGAGCTAGCTCACAGTTTTTTTAGCCTCCAGCTCACACATTTTTGTTTTAGCTCAGGAAGGATGGCTCCAGAGCAAAATAATTTATGCAGGAGCCCAGTCGTTCGTTCACAATTTGCTCACAACACTCCACAGCTTAGAGGGGGCATTGGTCCCCAGCCTTTTTGGGCCTGTGGGCACCTCTGGAATTCTGACAAAGGGTGGGTGGGGGGTACAACCACAAAATGGCTGCCATGGGAGGTGGAAAGCACAAGTGCAGGGGACATGAGGAATAATTTTTTTGAAAATAGACTGGGAGACAGGAGTGTGAGAGAGATTGCAACCGACGCTGTGAAAAGTTTAGGATCAGGTTTTGCAGTCTGCACAGTGAATCAGATCAGCAGTGACCAATCAGGAGCCCTGCTGGGCTGGAGCCCCACTTAGCCCCCACCGACTTAAAAACAACAACACACTCACCAGGCACCAGAAAGGTATCAGTGGGCACCGCGTTGGAGATCCTTGACATACACTAATAGTGCTAGCAAAAAAAAAAGTATTACATGGTGCTCACATCAAGCCCCCTTCGCTTCCACTACTAAAAATGTAGTCTTAATGGTTTAAAAGACCTACCTAGAGCAATGGTTCTCACACCAAGCACCAAGAAGACAGAGCATCACTTGCCCCAGAGTCCCTGTCTATACCTTGTGGCTAATAGCCACTGATGGACCTCTGCTCCAGATGTTTATCCAATTCCTCTTGAAGCTGTCCATGCTTGTAGCTGCCACCACCTCCTGTGGCAGTGTTCCATGTGTTAATCACTCTTTGGGTGAAGAAGGACTTCCTTTTATCTGTTCTAACCCGACTGCTCAGCAATTTCATTGAGTGCCCACGAGTTCTTGTATTGTGAGAAAGGGAGAAAAGTACTTCATTCTCTACCTGCTTACAGAGCATCACTTGCCCCAGAGTCCCTGTCTATACCTTGTGGCTAATAGCCACTGATGGACCTCTGCTCCAGATGTTTATCCAATTCCTCTTGAAGCTGTCCATGCTTGTAGCTGCCACCACCTCCTGTGGCAGTGTTCCATGTGTTAATCACTCTTTGGGTGAAGAAGGACTTCCTTTTATCTGTTCTAACCCGACTGCTCAGCAATTTCATTGAGTGCCCACGAGTTCTTGTATTGTGAGAAAGGGAGAAAAGTACTTCATTCTCTACCTGCT
>NW_015172050.1:412729-412972 GCF_001447785.1 Gekko japonicus | reverse complement strand
CCAGTTCGGACCCCATCAATGTGTATTTATAGTTAGGATTTTTGGCTCTAATGTGCATCACGTTGCACTTGGCCACATTGAACCCTATTTGCCATGTTGATGCCCACTCGCCCATCCTCAACAGATCCCTTTGGAGTGCCTCACAATCCTCCCTGTTCTCACCACCCTGAACAACTTCGTGTCATCTGCAAATTTAGCCACTTTACTGCTTATTCCCAACTCCAAATCATTAATGAACAAGTT
>NW_015172050.1:411808-411959 GCF_001447785.1 Gekko japonicus | reverse complement strand
TACTGGAGTGGGCAAGCACTTCTCATCTTCCACAGTGAAGACAGAGGCAAAAAATGCATTGAGCTTCTCAGCCATCTCCCTATCATCCTTCAGTACTCCTTTTACCCCTTGGTCATCCAAGGGCCCCACTGTCTCCCTGGCTGGTTTCCTG
>NW_015172050.1:404400-411636 GCF_001447785.1 Gekko japonicus | reverse complement strand
TTTTAATTTCTTTCTCACATGTCCCCTCATATCAGAGAAGTTACCCCTTTTAAAGTTAAAAGTGGTTGTGACGGTCTTTTTGGGCAAGTCTCTCTTTATACAGTTGTTGAATTCAGTAACATTACAGTCATTGTTCCCAAGCAGTGCAATCACTTTTCCATCTCTCATCAGGTCTTGGGCGTTACTTAGGACCAAATCCAGGATCGCGTCTCACCTGGTAGGTCCTGTGACCATCTGCTCCGTAGCACAGTCATTGAGAGTATTTAGAAACTCAATCTCTTTTTCCCAACTTGAACACATATTGACCCAATCAATTATCTCTCATCAGGTCTTGGGCGTTACTTAGGACCAAATCCAGGATCGCGTCTCACCTGGTAGGTCCTGTGACCATCTGCTCCGTAGCACAGTCATTGAGAGTATTTAGAAACTCAATCTCTTTTTCCCAACTTGAACACATATTGACCCAATCAATGTGTGGGTAGTTAAAATCACCTATTACGACATAGTTATTTCGTCTAGCCACTATCTTTAATTCATTCATCATTTTATAATCCTCCTCTTTTGATCTGGTGGGCGATAACAGACTCCCAGTGTTAAGCTTCCTTTTGGGCCCACTATTTCAACCCATAGAACTTCCAGAAGCGGATCCAATTCTCTTACCCTCTCAGTCTTACTGGACTGTATACCCTCTCTGACATTCAGAGCCACCCCACCTCCAACCCTTCCCCCCCTATCCTTCTGATATAATTTATAACCAGGAATCACCGTATCCCATTGATTTTCCTCTTCCCACCAAGTTTCTGAAATACCCACAATGTCTATTCCCCTCCCCAACACCAAGCACTCCAACTGTCTTTACTTTTAGGACTTGCCCGCCATAGCACTGCGGGCTTGGGGTTCAGCCCAGTCTTGGCTGCCGAGAGTCCAAGGTGATGGGCGTTAGACTGCATGTCTGTTTCTCTCCATCAGTTGCTGGCCAGGAGCAAAGCGAGCATCTGTGACCTGTGAGCGGGGCAGGGCTCGGCTTGGCCTCAGTCACTGGCGGTTTGGGATTGGGATGGTCAACTAGGCTGGAGGTACAGGCTGACCGGCAGCAAGCTGAGTCCCTGTGGATGAGGAGGGAGGAGCGGAGGAGGGAATGCAGGTGCTCTGCCCTCCTTTCCACACTGGGTGGGGGGACTGGGGCCCTAAATCCCTCCCACCCGCCTACCTCGACTCAGACGTTTAAGCCTTGTGATCCACAGGTGAGAGAGTTGTGACCCACTTTCGGGTCACGACACACAACCACTGGTATAGTGGATGCATATCCTGAACATGTGCTGATATGGGTTAAGTAGGCATTGTCAAACAGAATTCCAGTTTACATGTTACAGTAAACACACATACAGCCTGCCTGACCGTGCCTATATCGCTTTAGAAGGAAGAGTCAATGCATGTTCACTTTACAAATGAAACCAGGGACCAGTATCTGGATAAATGTGGGGCTTCAGTCACACATAGGGTTGCCAAATCCCCCTGGGGGGCGGGGGAACCCCCGCCCGAGAGGCCTGTTTGGGAGTGGGCCCCCGGGGGGGGGCCCCACCACCCCCAAAGCGTGCAATGTGCCCGGTGTGAACATGTCACCTGGAGGTGACGGAATCGTGTCGGGGGCGTCGGGGGGGGGGGGGACGCTCTATCATCCGAGGGAAAGCTCTATGGTTTTCCCTCGAATGGTTGTGGCCCTGCCCCCAACGTGCCCAATGCAATTCGCGTGCGCCAGGAGACTCCAGGAGACGTCCGGGACTCCCCTTGCTATTCCCGAGGTAGGACTTGGCGACCCTAGTCACACATTCAGTTGTACATGGGTTGACTGTCGCATGAGAATTACGCAACATGCATACCAGGGTCGCCCGGACGGGAAGGACTTACCAGGAGCAGGAGGGTGGCCCAGGCTACTTTGCCAGTGACATGACAGTCGCTCGGCTCCCGGCATGTAACGGGAGTGACGTAATCATGCTGGGATGTCGCTGTGACGTTCTGGTATGTGGGCAAAACCTCTGTGGTCAAAATGGATTCCACCATAGAGTCCCCCCCCAAATACCAGAGTGTCGCTGTGATGTCGACGGCATGGTGATGTCACTTCCAGTGTATGCCATAAATGACATCACCATGTCACTGGTGACATAGCCTGGGCCTCCCACCCTCTCCTGGTAACCCCCCCCCCATCTGGCCAGCTGATTGGCAGCAAGGGATGAGGCCCGGTTGTGGGGGATCCCCCACCTCCAACCAAGGGGGCTGGCAGCCCTAGTGCTTACAAAGAACAATCAAGTGTACACTCTGCACGGACTGTGCTTGCATTCGCTGTAACTTGAGAGCAGGGCTTTAATGCACAAGATTAGGGAGCAAACTTTGGTACCCAAGTAGCTCCCTCCTCTGCCTCTAGGAAGAGCCAGTGAAGGAAGCAACGTCGGCAGGTTACCCCAAAGGACACTGTCTCCCCCACCCTTTCCCCCTCCTTCCCACTAGGAAAGAGAGCAAGAAAAGCCACCTAGCCTGTCTATATTCTGGTGCCCTGTTGGTGAGCTGCCTAGCCCAGCTGTACACGGGCAGGTTTTTGAACACAAACAACAGGAAAGGTTTGAGTGGGACCGAAACCCATGAGGTTTGGGGGCTTTCCCCAAGTGCATTTAGGTTTCGACCAGCCCCAGATATGTACATTCCTCCCGGGGCAGCTTATCTCATTGCAACTGAACTAGATTTGATCAACTACTGACACATTTCAAAGCAGTATATAACAATATTAAAGTGGCATGAACATTTAACAACAAACCCGACGGATATAAAACATTTTTAAAATCAACAAAAACAGATGGGCAGTAATGGCTAACTTCCGAAAACGGATAGAATTTTTGCTTGTCTGTGAAACCCCACTAGAGTGGCAGCTAGGCAAACATCCCATGGAAGGGTATTGCAGAACTCTGGGGCCGCAACCTGGAAGGCCCTGCTTTTTATGTTAGTTCTTTAAGTAAACTGATAGCTGCCATTGGGGATTTGCTAGTTTATTTTGTAGTACGGAAAAGTTCAAATAGGGGCAAGGACTTTTTATGCCAGCACCTTAAATTGGACCTGGAAACGTAGTGGAAGCTGACCTTGTTACTTTAATATAGGCATGATACGATTCTGCTTCTTTGAACCCAATGTTAGTCTGACAGTGGGATTTTGCACCCATTAAAATTTCTGAACCATACAGAGGTCATGACGATAGGCTGGTTCTGCATCTTGCATTTACTCCACATTTTCTCAACACTGGGGAAAAGGTGCAGCTCAAAACCACATTCAAATATCTCGGGGCAATGCTGTACTGACTGCAAAATCACCCCTGGACAGCCATTAAAATGGCCATAAAAATATGCGAGATCTACTGTTACCTGGAAGGCCAGATAATGAAACTGAAGCTCAAATACTTTGGCCACCAAATGAGAAGGGAGCACTCACAAGACAAAAACTTTAGTTGTCAGGCCTCAGATGTTATCTTATTTAGATTATCCTCAGGATCTAAAACTATACAGCCATTTTTGGGTGGCCCACCAGTTACCCTTTGACCACCTCTTGCAGCTACTTCAGGCTTGCAGGGCAAATAGGGTTCAGGGGTTCAGAAGGTACCATAAAAACCCAACGATCAAAGGGAGTGAAAGCAGCATGCGGTGTAGAGGGTACCATAAAATCCGACGATCAGAGAAAGTGAAAGTGGCATGCAATGCAGAGGGGAAATTTCTCTTGCAGCGTGGGCTTGCTAAAACAACGGAGGGGAAAAGCCAATGCAGGATCACCCATAGTCTAGAATTAGGAAGGAAGGAATGACAGTGGTCCAAGTCTTCCACCAGGGGGCACCAGTGCCTTAGGAGACAAAGTTGACACAGACATTCTGGGCCACCGGCTACTGACACCTGGGACTGGAGTCCAGGAGCAAAATTGAGCCGAAAAGAACCTGAGGACTGCAAAGCTGATCTTTTAAGGCGAGGACGGTCCCATCAAAGTTCGCGCGGAGTTGAGGTACAGGTAGAGGCATGGCACCTTCGAACCGCTGGACAATGAAGGGAGAAATAGAGACAGGTGTCCTCTGTGTACAGAGGACACTACCCCGTATCTAGGGATCACCTGGATGATTCTGAGGAACTCGCAGGATAACTTTTAGGGAGGGGGAGGGACAAGAGACACCCCCCAGCATTGTCTCCTGGAGCTGACTTTCCAAGAAGGATCAAAACCAGCACAAAGCCAGGCCCCCATTCCCATCCGGAGAATCGAAGTGGTCGAAACCTGATCGGAAGCCTGGTGGAAAGGGAGCCAGATCTAGATCTGATTCATTCCCCCTTGGCCTTCTATCATTATGTCAGGTGGCACCGCAGATTGTACTGCGCAACAGAGGCAGCAGGTGTGTGGCGAAACAGTAGGCTAGTTCGCTTAGTGAGTGAGCCGGTCCTGGTGGCACCGCAGATTGTACCGTGCAACAGATGCAGCAGGTGTGTGGTGAAGCAGTAGATTGGATTCCCCTCTCAGCTGGGACCTGGGGACCCCCCAGAATCACAGATCAGCTCCAGACTACAGAGATCAGTTCCCCCTGGAGAAAATGGCTGCTTTGGAGGGTGGACTCTGTGGCATTGCACCCCACTGAGGTCCCTGTCCTCCCCAGGCTCCACCCCCAAATCTCCAGGAGTTCCCAAACCCGGAGTTGGCAACCCTGCCCCTCACCCTGCTGGTGGCCGGGGGTGTGTGTGTGACCTGGCAACCCTATGTTCACATGTTACAGTGAATGCGCGCACATCTGTTTGTAAGAGCCAAAGCACATTCGCTTTGCAATTGAAACAGGGAACCAAATGCCTGGATAAATCTGAGGTTTGTATCACTTGTTCGGCTGTAGGCATGTCGGATGTCAAGTGACAATTAGTCGATGTGTGTATCAAAAACAATAAAGTGCCCGCCATACACAGATTGTACGTGCGTTCATTGTCACTTGTGAACAGGGCTAGAATCTTGGCCTTTCGGTCCTTTGGAAGTACTGTGGGAAATGTTGCATTCCCCCCCCCCGCCACCGTGAAGACGATGATGTTGGCTTCATTGTTTCATTGCAAAGATTACAGGGGGAGGCATAAAGAAATGTAGACTACGATCAGGGGTCATTTCCTGCAGGAGCGCACAGGAGTGGAGCTCCGGCAGTAAAGAGACCAGGGGGCGGGTACATGCAACAAGCCCCACCCCCTGCTCCCAGCAGCCCTTAGTCAGAGCAAGAAGCAGCCAGGTAAGTTGCAGAGCTCCCCCCGGGTCCCCCGGGCCCAAAACAGTCCAGTGGCACCTTTAAGACCAAGTTTTATTCAGGTGCAAGCTCTCCCTCCTCTGCGAGGACAGATCTGCCCGTTCCCCACCCCCAATCGCTAGCAATCCAAAACAGTCCAGTGGAGCCTGAGTGGTGGGTGTTGCCTTCTGACTCACTTCTGGTGAGATCAGGGGGTGTGGCACATGCAAATAAGTTATGCTAATGAGTTATGCTAATGCGCTCCTGCACCTCTTTTTCTACAAAATGACTCCTGACTACGATCCTGTAGTCAGTTAAGCATTTGCGAATCCCACTGGTGTCCACGGGATTCCAGAATAAGCTTGCTAGATATGGAAGAGCTTCCTTTGTTTGCAGTTGTGGGCAAAGGAGCTACAAGCAAGCAGCCTTGAATTCAGGGACTGAGACCACCAGCTTTATCTAGAGAAGAGAAGAGATTGGATTTATAACCACCCTTCACTACTTCAACAGAGTCTCAGAGCAGTTTACAGTCCCTTTCCCTTCCCCTCCCCACAACAGACACCCTGTGAGTTAGGTGGGGCTGAGAGAGCTCTCCCCAGTACTGCCCTTGAGAGAACAGCTCTGAGCGAACTTATGACTGACCCAAGGTCACCTGCATTTGAAGGAGTGGGGAATCAAACCCGGTTCTCCCAGATTAGAGTCCACGCTCTTAACCACTACACAAAACTGGCTGTCTTTATCTAGCTGGAAGTCATGCAATGGATTGCCGATTGATACTGAAATATAATGGAGCGAAACTTTTGTTTGGTCCAGCTGTAAAGCCAGGTATTCTCCATACTAGTCTTCATTAAAGGTAAAGGTTCCCTTGCTCGAAAGCCAGTCGAGTCCGACTCTAGGGTTGCGGTGCTCATCTCCGTTTCAAAGCCAAAGAGCCAGCGCTGTCCAAAGACGTTTCCGTGGTCATGTGGCCGATATGACTAAACACCAAGGCACACGGAACGCTGTTCCCTTCCCACCGAAGTGGTACCTATTTATCTACATGCAATTTCGTGCTTTCTAACTGCTAGGTTGGCAGGAGCTGGAAGTAGAGACGGGAGCTCACTCCGTCATGCGGCAACTCGGGTCTCAAACTGCTGAACTACTGACCTTCCACAGCCTGCAGTTCAGCGTCTTAACCACTTGAGCCGATTAATTAAATGAAGAGCTATGAACTCCGAAAATGCTGCATCAGTTCTTAAGAATAATATCACTGTAATTAGCTGTATTCTCAGCTGCAAACCGCACTTCTGAAGAAGCCTATAGGATAAAACCAAAAAACACATTTAGAACAATAGGCTGTAAAGCTTACAGATGGAGTTGCCAACCTCCATACAGGATCTGGCATCCCCAGGAATTATAACTGATCTCTGAGCCCTGACCTAGATAGCCCAGGCTATCCCAATATCATCAGATCTTGGAAGCTAAGTAGGGTCGGCCCTGGCTAGTATTTGGAAGGGCAACCTCCAAGGAATGCCAGGGTCGTGACACAGAGGCAGGCAATGGCAAACCACCTCTGAAACATCTTTTTGCCTTAAAAATAAGTCTATCTCGCCACCTAGTGGTGCATAACACTAAAAGAGCTAGAACTTCTGACTGCCAGACAATCTTAGGATCTTCTGGCTATACTATACACAATGCCATAGGATAATTATTTATTATAACTGATCTCCAGACAACAGAGATCACTTCCCCTGGAGAAAATGGCAGCTTGGGAGGGTAGACTGTACAGCATCACTTCCCTCCTAAGCACCCTCCCCAGGTTCAAATCTCCTAGAATTCCCCATCTAAGAGTTGGCGACCCCAGGGCTATTTTTGGGCAGGAATACACAGGAACGGAGTTCCGGCTGGTTTCAGAGTTGGCCACGCCCACTACAGCCAAAACCTCTGCATGCGTGGCTACAGAGGGAAGGCCTGGAGAGCGACCCCCC